>NC_064304.1:55847595-55872191 GCF_023373825.1 Bactrocera dorsalis | reverse complement strand
CGTGAATTACCAGTGGAATTTCTAAATTCTTTGGAGAGGCCTGGTATGTCACCGCACCATTGCAATCTGATTGTGACGCACTTATCAAATATAAGGGTCAGAATGCTTGATTCTACGGATTTTTTTTGAGTTCTGATTTGCCATTTCAGTTCAAAAGTATTCCGTTTCCAGTGAAAATTGAATTTAAAATGACGATCAACAGGATAGTCGCATAGTGGGTGGCATAAATTTGGAAATGCTATGTTTTTCACACGGCCAGATATACGTGGCGTGCTCACGAGTTGGAAAACCATCTTCTCTGTATATTTACGCACCGGAACAGAAACAAAAAAATTTTGTTTATCAAGCTGCGTTACATTGAAGAAAAATGTAGACAAATAGCAAATACATAAATGATTATCAATAAAATATGATTTTTTTTCTTTTCATTTCAAAACACATAATTTCACGCAGGACAACGGCTGCGGGGTCAGCTAGTATATAAATAAAAACACTCTAAATATTTAAGATAATTCATTTTTATTTTCCTATAAAAAACCACTCTCCAAAGTCATGAAAAATGCATAAGTTACCAGACTACTACTACCTTAAAGTTATCTAATCTGTAAATTTCTGACTTGTGTTTACCCATGCATTTTTATTATTATTAGATGCGCATTGCATGTAAATGCATGTGCCTGTTTATGTACATACATACATATGTATGTATGTATGTTCAATATATTTGAAAACAGACATTTATTTTTAATAGTATAAATCCGAAAGTATAAAGCTGATACTAAATAAGTAAGCATGTTCAATGATATTTTAACGACTTCCGATCATGAAAACACATACAGACCACTAATTTTAAATAATAATTACTTTCCCTCGGCAATATGTTCAAATATCATTGAACATGCTTACTTGTTTAGTGTCAGCAAAGCCGAATTACTTCTTCTTCTTAATCGGCATTAGTGATGAGCGATATTTCACTACCGGTGATTTTTTCACTGTGATTGAAAAATCGCAAATCGCAACTGCGATCACTTTTTATAAATAGCAGTTCGCTTTTATGAACTGCGATTGCGATCGCAGTTCGAAACTGTGATCGCAGTTCGAACCTGTGAATTGCGATCGCAATTCGAAACTGTGATCGCAGTTTGAACCTGTGAATTGCGATCGCAGTTCGAAATTGTGATCGCAGTTCGAACCTGTGAATTACGATCACAATAGCAAATAGCAGAAAAGTAACAACTTTCTTCAGGGTATTGTATATATCGTATATGCTATTTTTCGTCATAGCGGTTTGAAGTGTAACGTTCTTATAATTTTTAATAATGGCAGGAAATGTATCAAGGAAAAGAAGTGAAGTGTGGTGTTTGAAGTGGTAGATGAAATATAATCAAAATGGAATATTTTAATTTGTTTTAATAAAATTTTTAATTTTACTTATTGTTAAAACCAAATTTGAAAGCTTTTTGTGATGAAAACAAGAATTGTAATAATGTAATTAATTTCAGAAAAAATGATGGAATAAAAAAATACGGGTTTTTAATATTTTCCCAAAGATTAGGAAACTCGCGTTAATTATTTGGTCTTGAAAATATTAAAAGCGGGTATTCTAAACAAACAAATTATCAACCACACTAATGGTAATTCCTTCTAAGAAATGTGTGAAACCATCATACCAACATACAAATGAACTATGCAACATTTGCGAAAATGTAGTGAAAAGAAAGGCGGAAAAACTTGACCAAAAGAGAGCCAAAAGAGAATTTGCCGCCAATAACGACAAAATGTTTCGGTCGTTCCCACGACAGTCGGGTCTACGTAAGTGGAACAGACCCGGACTTTTATTCGGCCAAACAGTGTCAAATTGGCAGAATCTGCCGCTACAACAACAACAACGACGTTTGAACGTCGACTTAGTTGCGATCGCAATAGCAATATAAAATCTCAGTGATTTAAAAATAGCAATCACTGAAATCACAGATATCGAAAAATCACAATATCGCTCATCTCTAATCGGCATAGACACCGCTTACGCAATTACAGTCGAGTTAACAACAGTGCGCCAATCGTTTCTTCTTTTCGCTACGTCGCACCAATTGGATATTCCAAGCGTAGCGACGTCCTTCTGCACCTGGTCCTTTTCCTCCTGGTCCTTCCAACGGAGTGGAGATTTTCCTCTTCCTCTGCTTCTCCTCGCGGGTACGGCGTCGAATACCTTGAGAGCTGGAGTGTTTTCGTCCATTCGGACAACATGACCCAGCTCGCTACGGAGAAAACTGAGCTAATGCTGCTAACAAACAAGCACATACAATCATGCACACTACTACGGACATTCTTAGGACAACAAAAGCAGTTAACTACCTAGGCGTAAGACTGGACCCCAGACTAAGCTTTTGGGCACAAATCCAGCACGCCGCAGGTAAGGCAGCCAAGATCACGTCTCAACTGAGCCGATTAATGGCTAACATAGGAGGCCCCAGCCAAGAAAAGAGAAAGTTCCTAATGTCGACGACAATCAGCGTCCTATTATACGGATCCGAAATCTGGGCAGACACGCTTAAAAAGGAAAACCGGCGTAAGGCAGTGGCCAGAGTGTACCGCACCGCAGCCTTCAGAGTTGCAACAGCCTACATAACAGTATCAGGCGACGCAATATTAGTTATAAGCGGCAATGTTCCAATCGACCTACTAGCATATAAAAGGAAAAAGCTGTGGGAGTTAAAGAAATCACCCGGCAATAACAGGAGTGCAATACAAAAAATAAGGAAAGACACGATAGCATCATGACAACAAAGATGGGAGAATGAAAGTCGCGGCAGATGGACGGTCAGGCTGATAAAAGATCTAGATTTATGGACAAGTCGTCGTCGTCGGAGAAATAGACTTTTACACAAACCAGCTGTTATCCGGCCACGGATACTTTAAAAGGTACCTCTACAGAATGGGGAAAGTCGAAGAGCCGTCATGCCTATACAACGACGCGACAGAAGACGACACTAAACACACATTCTTTGAATGTGAGTGCTGGCAAGGAGAACGCAACGCTGTAGAAGACCTGGTCGAGCCAATTAACGCTGACAATTTAATCAGCGTCATGTTAGACAACGAAACAAACTGGGGGATTATCCAGAAATACGCAGCAATCTTGCTACGCATCAAAAAGTGGGGCCTGAACGCAGGTGCGCAGATGTAAATCTCTCATTTAGAAAAAATGGAACGCCACCCTGAAGTAATGCAAAGGCGGTCCCAGGGTGGGCGACGGTTCCTTAGACCGACGATGCGGAAGGCATTTTCAACCCCCTCGCCCGCAAAAAAAAAAAAAATATATATATATATATATATATTAGAAATGATTTATATAAATACATACTTATATATTAAAAATAATATATACTTTTAACAATATTGATAATAACAATAATAATAATATGCATCTGTATACATTAGAAATAATTTATATAGATACCCTAGCTGAGCCCGCAGCCGTTGTCCTGCGTGAAATTATGTGTTTTGAAATTAAAAGAAAGTTGAATTTATCATTGCATTTTTTTCAATGCAACGCTTGATAAACCACATTTTTTGATTTCTGTTCCGGTGTACAGAAAAGAACTTAAAGGAATTCGTAGAATCAAGCATTCTGCCACCCTTGTATTCGATAGGTGCGTCACAATCAGTCGGGTTACAGGGTTCGGCGCATGAAGATTGCGAAACATAATAACGACAGAGACGCCATCTCCAATCGATCGATTTGTATGAATGCAAGTCTCCCGGAATTCGACTTTGAATCTTCCAGTTTCGAGTCAACAACATCGGTATTTTTGACAGCAAATAATTTGGCCAATGTCCGAACATTCGTGATGAGTTAATTTTTCTTGAATTGATATCAAAATACCGGAAGTATAAACCGGAATTGACCCATTTCCAATTTTTAGCGAATACGATGTAAAATGTCTTCGGCAAAACTTGCACACACCGCACCATTTGCAGTACGCAATGATTCAAGTGAAGTTGAACCGCGTACATTAATCAATATCAATCAATAGCAATCGCCATGTTGCTTCCTTTGGTGACGTACTTACAAACGTATTTTATCGATTTCTCCAAACTGCAATACTCAACATTGATATGAGTTTTGAATGTTAATTAGACCATAATGGTGAATATAGTACGAACCATGTGTTGTCAACTTCGATATTCACTCTTATAAATTGAATGCTGAAAGTTCTGCATTGTCGTCTGGTGAGCAACGCCGATAGAGTGAATATCTATCATTTCCAGTTTGTGTTTCCGAAAGAAAAGCGCTTGGATAGTGTATCATGCATTTATTGTCAGACATACAAACCGAAGTGGGATTATGGTGTACGCAAAGTCCATGAACCATAATGGTTTTCATCACTTCGTATAACGCTGGATCTTCTCTGCATCAGGTATTTCCGCAGAAATGATTTCATTTATTTGATCTGGTGTAACCACCATCTACCATCCAAAGAAGAATGTGTGCGTGCGGCAAACCTCTCTTTTGCCACTCAACAGGGTACACCTAGCATCTATACGTTGCTTCAAGATAAAGTCCACCAAACATCGTAACTGTTGTTTGAAAAGTCGTGCTGTGACATCGTGAAGACCGCTTGCTGATTAACTGCGATCCATAATACCGCACGTATGTCATCGCATCCTGGGAGTACTCGGTCAAGTGCCTTGAGCTGCTAATGTATGTTGATGCCAAGAAGAACGCCGACCGATATTAGTGCGACCTCTTCGTGGCATCGTAACAAATTTCAATCTGTATTTGATCACTTTGTGTGAAACACACATAAAGTTTTCACTGAATCATTTTCAAAATTTTTTGAAACAAACGACAAATTTGAACGATTCAAATAATTGAAAAACAAAACAAAAAAATTGAAAACCAAATTTTGTATGGAAAAAAGTAACTTTTGAGAATTGTCCAATTTTCCGACTTTTCCTCACGAAAAGCATACAATTTTTTATTTCTAAACCTTCCCCGATCCACAGCGCACAACCTCTGAAATTTTCATCAAGATTGATTCTGCCGTTCTCTTAGCGTTACTAATAAACAAACATTCATTCGTTTGTATGGAAAAAAGGAAAGGGCTGTTTTTAGAGGTTTTCCAGCAATTATTCGAAATTTTCTTGCCGTAAAAACCACATTTAAACCTCAACGAACATTTAGAAAAAAAAAATTGGCCAAATTGGTCCAGGCGTTGTTGAGCTTACCAACACATTTTGCGATTCATTTTTATATATAAGATATATATTAAATATAATATATGTATGTATATTCTTAATAATATTCATGAACACATGAATATTAGAGATATTCATTCACCATATACTGCTATCCGCACCTTATACTGCTTTGTTATTAACAACTACTATATATGATTACTGTTTTTAATCTGAACATCCAAAAATACATAATTAATAATATTAAATATAATAGACCGTGACGTCACCGGGCCTGAGTGCAAAATAACAAATCACAAAATATTATTATTGAAATTGGACATCACCAAGATCAGCTAAATACAAGACATACTATTGATGTTATGTATGATTTTATTAATATAATAGCAGAGAACGTATATCTATAGAGAAGGTTCACGATGTCAAAAATTTAGGGATATTTCAATTTTGGGATATTTACTGTTTTGGATGAGTGCATTTCACCACAGAAAATTATTAGCGCATTTTACCACTTAACATCAGGGGCACGACAATAACAGAACTGAGTAGTTGTTAGAACCAATGGGAAAAAATATGTTAACATATGTAAAAGAGAGCCAATGTACGTTAAAGCTAATATAAACATATACATATATGTATTTATATGCAGGTGTTTTCTGGTTGGTGGAAAAGTTCTTGTATTCTGTATGTATGTATGTATGTATGTGCAAGTAGTTGGATTCCTTCTAATCCTAATATATTTGGGTGGGGAAATTGCCCCAAAAATGAAAGTTGAAAAAGAAATCGTCAACGGAATTTTAGTTCTGATAGAATTTCGTCGAGAAAAGTTTAGCTCGGTCGCCAATTCGTTTTTTAAGTGTTTTAAGTAATTTTTAAACAATTTTCATTAAAAAATGTCTAGAGTAAGGAAGTGTCGTGTTCGCGAGTGTGAAAAAAAAACCTTCCGGAAGATTCTTCTCATTTCCTAAAGGAGAGGAGGAGTTCCTGAAGTGGGTGGAAAATTTACGGATCCCACCAACGCAGGATTTACCCACCCAAAATGCATTTGTTTGCATTAAGCACTTCGAACAAAGTGCTGTGGGTGTGAAAAAGTTGAAGACACATGCTGTGCCCACCCTAAACCTTGGTAAGTGATGTTTTTTAAAACTTATAATGTGCATGAGTTTTGTTTTGTATATACATACATACATATAAGTACATATCGCTCATTTACATGAGAAGTGTCATAAGTTGTTTTTAGAATATGGAAACCAGAATAAGTTCATTGAATAAAGTAGTGAAGTGTAGTAAAATATTTTCTTTGGCATAAACATTGTTTGTGAAAAATATAAAGTAATTTTTATCGTAAAATATCTCGTGTTAGAAATAAAAATCCTGTATTTATGTAAATGAGCCATATATGTGTGTATGTTTATCTACATACATACATATGTAAGTGTACATAATAATAGAAGTGTTTTAAATTCATTAGGTATGATTCAACTACAATTTATAAATAAGAATAAATATTTTTCTAAATATATAAAGAATATGCTAATGTTTTCAAAATTCAAAAAAAGGAAAAAATTAAGAAAAAAAAATTCATAAAATGTCAAATGGAAAAAATTCTGTTTGATTTGTATAATCAAACTTTAAACTTAAATCAGATTCTTTAGATTCTTACCACTGGCTCGTTTCTAAGCTGAGAAATATTTCATGCTAATTTTATTTTCAAAGCTTTAAATACTATTTTTCAAAACATCCTAAATAACTAAATTTATGTACATGTATGCATGGGCGAATCCAGAGTAGAATTTTGGAGAGGGAACACTTATATAATTTTGTGCTTGCAACTCAAAGTCTTTTTCTTCGTGGATTGCCACTTTTGATGGAAATAATGTATTACTTTTAACTTTACCCCGTTGATCCGCGCATGTGTGTATGTTTATGTTGCCTATTGTTTTAACATACATTCATTGTGTTCATGTGCGTGCGAAGCCAGGTCCTTCTCCACTTCGTCCTTCCAACGGAGTGGAGGTCTTCCTCTTCCTCTGCTTCCCGCGGCGGGTACTGCGTCGAATACTTTCAGAGCTGGAGTGTTTTCATCCATCTGGACAACATGACCTTGCCAGCGTAGCCGCTGTCTTTTAATTCGCTGAACTATGTCAATGTCGTCGTATATCTCGTACAGCTCATCGTTCCATCGAATGCGATATTCGCCGTGGCCAACGCGCAAAGGACCATAAATCTTTCGCAGAATTTTTCTCTCGAAAACTCGCAACGTCGACTCATCCGCTGTTGACATCGTCCAAGCCTCTGCACCATATAGCAGGACGGGAATTATGAGTGACTTATAGAGTTTGGTTATTGGTTTGGTTTACTTAGTCCGAAGTAGCACCTGTTGGCAAGAGTTATCCTGCGTTGGATTTCTAGGCTACATTGTTGGTGGTGTTTACGCTGGTTCCAAGATAGACGAAATTATCTACAACTTCAAAGTTATGACTGTCAACAGTGACGTGAGTGCCAAGTGCGACGACTGTTTGTTTGATGACAGGAGATATTTCGTCTTGCCCTCGTTCACTGCCAGACCCATTTCTTTTGCTTCCTTGTCCAGTCTGGAGAAAGCAGAACTAACGCGCGGGTATTGAGGCCAATGATATCAATATCATCGCCGTACGCCAGCAGTTGTACACTCTTATAGAAGATGGTAACTTCTCTGTTGAGTTCTGCAGCTCGAACTATTTTCTCCAGAAGCAGGTTGAAAAAGTCGCACGATAGGGAATCGCCTTGTCTGAAACCTCGTTTGGTATCGAACGGCTCGGAGAGGTCCTTCCCGATCCTGACGGAGCTTTTCGTGTTGCTCAACGTCAGTTTACACAGCCGTATTAGTTTTGCGGGGATACCAAATTCAGACATCGCGGCATAAAGGCAGCTCCTTTTCGTGCTGTCGAAAGCAGCTTTGAAATCGACGAAGAGGTGGTGAGCGTCGATTCTCCTTTCACGGGTCTTTTCCAAGATTTGGCGCATGGTGAATATCTGGTAGGTTGTTGATTTACCAGGTCTGAAGCCACACTGATAAGGTCCAATCAGTTTGTTGACGGTGGGCTTTAATCTTTCACACAATACGCTCGACAGAACCTTATATGCGATGTTGAGGAGGCTTATCCCACGGTAGTTGGCGCAGATTGTGGGGTCTCCTTTTTTATGGATTGAGCATAGCACACTTAAATTCCAATCGCTGGGCATGCTTTCATCCGACCATATTTTACAAAGAAACTGATGCATGCTCCTTATCAGTTCTTCGCCGCCGTGTTTGAATAGCTCGGCCGACAATTCATCGGCCCCTGCCGCTTTGTTGTTTTTCAGGCGTGCAATTGCTATTCGAACTTCTTCATGATCGGGCAATGGAACGTCTGCTCCATCGTCATCGATTGGGGTATCGGGTTCGCCTTCTCCTGGTGTTGTGCATTCACTGCCATTCAGCAGGCTGGAAAAGTGTTCCCTCCATAATTTAAGTATGCTCTGGGCATCGGTGGCTAGATCACCTTGGGGGGTTCTACAGGAGTATGCTCCGGTCTTGAAACCTTCTGTAAGCCGCCGCATCTTTTCATAGAATTTTCGAGCATTACCCCTGTCGGCCAGCTTATCAAGCAGTTCGTACTCACGCATTTCGGCCTCTTTCTTCTTCTGTCTGCAAATGCGTCTTGCTTCCCTCTTCAACTCTCGGTATCTATCCCATCCCGCACGTGTTGTGGTCGATCGTAACGTTGCGAGGTAGGCAGCCTGTTTTCTCTCCGCTGCGACACGGCACTCGTCGTCGTACCAGAGACCCACTAAACACAAAACGACGACAGTCGACAAACGACAAACGAGAGTACGAAAGTGAAATGAAAACAAAACAACACAGCTGTCCATTTTGCGTGTACACAACGTTGTGGCCATACTAATACCTTGGACTTCAATGAAATTTTAATATTTTGTTCAAAGTTAAATTTTTTATGCAAAAAATAAGTAAATAGGTATATATTTTTGTTTTAAATTATCAATTGTTATTACAAATGATATAATAGAGCTATTTTATGCTTTTATTTGTAAAATAACGTCAAGTTTGTAAGAGCTGTGAATAATTTTACATTTTACATATTAGTGGCATCACCACTTTCCTCATCTCTCTTCTTCCTTCTACTGTCGTTAGCAAATAGGAATTAGCGAGAATGACAACTGTCGGCCTACAGTAGTGTTTTCGTGTCGTTGTCAAAATAAGTGTCCATAAGAACGTGTGTAATATTTGACAGATGTCGTTTGTCGACCTGTCGTCGTTTTGTGTTTACAGCTAGAATATAAAACATAGAGAAGGTGCAAATCGAATTCTGTATGATGGTTCGATTGCGCGGCTAACAGAGCTTATAGGATTGTGACACGGAATTTCACCATTCTCGCTGCTATTTAGCAGAAATGAGCATGTATCTGGCAGAAATATATGTAAAACTACTGAAAATGAATAAAGAGAATTGCTTTGTAGAAAAATATACAAAGTCACACAGAGAATGTAAAAAAGCATTATTTCAGTCACATATGCATAACGATCTTGTATCATATGAACCATTTTTTTCAGAAAAATTATAAAAATTTTAATTTTTTTACAAAATCGTGATAAATTAGGTAAAAAATAATTTAATTATATTTTTTAATTTTTAAAATATTTCAAAAAAGTTATATATAATTGGACTATTACAAAGTGAAGATGTATCAAATGAACTTCATTTCTTCAAAGAAAATTGATGATCTTCATGAAATATGCATATTCGCATTATTTCGTTATCATTTCCATATTTGCACCAGCAGAATTTCTATGGCATATACAATGTACATACATATATTATTTCTTTGGCACATTTGTCCGTATGTTTACGAAAGCAAATGCGAGCCACATACATATATACATACATACATTCATAATAACAAGTGTCGCACGCATCTTTCGCATCTCCGTTGTCACGGCCAACCAATGGCCGTGCCGAAAAAAATAAACGAATGAACGCCGATTGTCACCGCTTCCCTTGCCGCTGTAGCAGCTTCGTCAACAAACGAGAAAATATTTTAGAATTGACAATTATTGTAAATCGACAACAGCTATGTATGTTGCCACTTTTGTCACTTCTTTCTGTGAAGAAGCATCAGGAAGTTGTTCAATTTATGTTTTTAGCTTTTGCCATCGTCGCGAAAAAACGCTTCTAGGCAAAGGCATGCTCGGGGAGATGTTACGGCGTCTGTTTATATGAATGAAGCTAGGTCGGTTGTGGCATATGCGCCTGCGTTATGAATGAAATCGTTTTTGTTGTAAAATTTGCTACATTTGGGCTTCGCCAATTCGGCTGCCATATTGACTTGTGATGCTTCTACTATTTAGACAATTGTTGTATTTGCAGAACAATGCTTTTTGTGGTGACACATTCACATGTGTACGCATATGTATGTTTGTATGCTTGTGCATTATTTGTTCGGAAGGGTATATGTATATGTACACATGTATAAGTATATATGAATGTATGAACATGCAGATCAATGCGCGCACATGTAATATATTGATAAAATCATGACTTGATTTTCTGAACGCGCACATGCGCATACATGCAATCATATGAGCAGATAATAAGATTATGATATGAGCATGTGCAGAGACATAACATAATATGATGTATGTATGTACATCTTTATAACGGGTGATTTTTTTGAGGTTAGGATTTTCATGCATTAGTATTTGACAGATCACGTGGGATTTCAGACATGGTGTCAAAGAGAAAGATGCTCAGTATGCTTTGACATTTCATCATGAATAGACTTACTAACGAGCAACGCTTGCAAATCATTGAATTTTATTACCAAAATCAGTGTTCGGTTCGAAATGTGTTTCGCGCTTTAATTTTGTTCAGCGATGAGGCTCATTTCTGGTTGAATGGCTACGTAAATAAGCAAAATTGCCGCATTTGGGGTGAAGAGCAACCAGAAGCCGTTCAAGAACTGCCCATGCATCCCGAAAAATGCACTGTTTGGTGTGGTTTGTACGCTGGTGGAATCATTGGACCGTATTTTTTCAAAGATGCTGTTGGACGCAACGTTACGGTGAATGGCGATCGCTATCGTTCGATGCTAACAAACTTTTTGTTGCCAAAAATGGAAGAACTAAACTTGGTTGACATGTGGTTTCAACAAGATGGTGCTACATGCCACACAGCTCGCGATTCTATGGCCATTTTGAGGGAAAACTTCGGACAACAATTCATCTCAAGAAATGGACCCGTAAGTTGGCCACCAAGATCATGCGATTTAACGCCTTTAGACTATTTTTTGTGGGGCTACGTCAAGTCTAAAGTCTACAGAAATAAGCCAGCAACTATTCCAGCTTTGGAAGACAACATTTCCGAAGAAATTCGGGCTATTCCGGCCTAAATGCTCGAAAAAGTTGCCCAAAATTGGACTTTCCGAATGGACCACCTAAGACGCAGCCGCGGTCAACATTTAAATGAAATTATCTTCAAAAAGTAAATGTCAAGAACCAATCTAACGTTTCAAATAAAGAACCGATGAGATTTTGCAAATTTTATGCGTTTTTTTTTAAAAAAAAGTTATCAAGCTCTTAAAAAATCACCCCTTATATATAAATCTTCTGACCGTGTGTTTGCCTTGGAATTGCTCCTAAACGGATGGACCGATTTTGATGAAATTTTGTGTGTACGTTCAAGGAGATTCGGGAATGGTTTATATTTACAATTTGGTCCACTGGAAAATGTTTTTTAAATTATTTTTTCATTTTTAATCAATTTTTAAATTTGCAATGTTTGACCGATGGATGGCGCTACCATCGCAGTATCCAATATTCAAACCTTAAATTGGCGTAAACGTGTATTAAACAAAACGATGCCAAAGAAAAAGGCGACATCTGTGGATCAAGTTTTTATCACATCGCTTAATCTATATATTATTCTAAGACAAGGCGCTTATTTCCAGAGATCTACAAAACGTACAGAGACAAATAATACATCAAATTAAAGTGTGCGATCTGAAACTTTGCACAAATTTTACAGATTTTAAATTCATTAAACCACTTTTGATATATTTGCGTTTAAAGTTCTTCAATTTTTACATTAAGCTAATATAAGCAGCGCTTCTACAGAAAAGAGCATATACATATGTAAGAGAACGAATAATTACAAATGTTTCTGTCATTTGCTTTCGTTACATACTTACATACCCACATACGCGAAGGCGCAAGTGCGAAATCTAACAACAACAATGTTGCCTGCTCGGTAGCAAAATCATAGATAACTTGATGCGAGACTCTTTGATTCAAGAGAGAGCTGCCAAAACTCGCATTTTTTATAAAATTTGCCAATGATGCCACTGCTGAAAAATATTATATTGGCTATTTAATAAATTTTACAAAACACTAAAATAAACACTTTGAAAATGCATACATATATAAATGCTAAAATGCAAAATCATTAATTATTTTACATAAACATTTGTTTTGCCAAAATATGTTCGCACAGTTCAATGCAATTTCATTTCACACTAATTTCGTCAAGTAATTATAGCGGTTTACTTCTGGCATCCCGCCTTTTTGACAGGGTTCGCTGCCAGCTGACAATCGAGAGAGCAAGAAAAGAGATTCTAAACAAGTTATCTATGAGCAAAATGACAATAAGAGAATTACGAATATTACAAATTACAAATGTTTGTTTTGGCATGTGCATTGCGTAGTTGTATGAATTGTACAAACATATGGTTTTTTTTTTTTTTTTTTTTTTTTTTTTACGAGGAGGAAGCATCGAAAGCCTGGACCCCTGGTCAGTGTGGAACTTGAATCCGAACTAAACCTCCTACCGTCCTGTACCGTTCCCCCCGGTACCACCGTCAAGTATTACGTCGGGAGGATGGTTGAGTGACACTCATATGTACGTAATGGTCCAAATGCAGTCAGTTGGAAGTTGCATTTACTTGGCCCCACCTCTGTTGGTCTGATAACCCCCCATGTACATTGTTACATTGTTCGTCGCCAACCCTTCCCGTCACGTCAATGTTAGTGTGTTTGGGTCGTGGTTGTTCGTTTCGTTTAGCCGCTCACTTCTCCGCTGCTGTTCGCTAGCACGTTGGGATACAAACATATGGTACATACATACATATGCATGCGCTAAGGCGCTATCTACGATTTGACATGCGCTCTCTTCTATGTTGTATATTCGTACGTATATGTATGTACGAGCTAAGGAACTCTGCGCTTTGACATGCGCACTCTATTTTGTTTTATATTCACTTACAAACATATGCATACATATATGGGCGACGACGCAAGTGCAAAATCTAACAGTAATATTGTTGGGGGCGTTATTTTTATTAGAAATGTTATTGCGTTAGGTAAGCTTTGAGTCAGTTCAGTTTTCTTCCAAAAGTCAAGGCGGCTATTACCAGCGAATACATACATACTACATCGAATTTCAGTGCAGATTCAGATTAATTGTTAAAAAATAAAATGCCAAACCAAAGGCGAATTAGACGAAAAAGGAGTTTAACAGGTCGAAGAGAAGAGGTGAATGTTATAGATAAAAAGGAATTTTTAATTGTTAATGTATGTATGTATATGAATTGACCTGTTTTATTAGAGCCGTAGTCATGCAGGACCTATGGCAAGTTATTTCAAAGTTGCCCTAAACTCCGTAGTTCTTCCGGAGTATAGTTCGCTTGGGGGTTTGACTAACATATGTTTACACTGTAAAGCAAAACATTTCGGAAGTGAAAAGGTACCTATACTTTTCATTGTTTTATATTCGTAATGTATGTATGTATATACATACTTATTGTCTTAATATTTAGTTGAAATTGTTACTAGGTAAGAAATGGCTTTACGACATGTTGTAATGGCAGAAAAGTTAAACTTCAAGAATTACGTGTACCTGAGTTTTTGAAAGCTGTGTTAGAAAATTATTTGAGCTCTTGGCGGGGACACTATTTGGAGAATATTCGGCAGCTAAATAGTTCGTTTGCTTTTGCATCATTCGAAGCGAAAATTGCGGAGTCTACAGGGCGCGGACCATATTGCTTCCGAATACATGGATCAATATATCATAGGGTAGGTCCATTGCATGCAGATCATCCTTCAGAATCCTCTTACGCCCAGCTGTTTATTCTTGACACGGATCAAGCAACTGATATAAGGGCACAACATAATTCAAACTGCGATAGGTATTTGCTGAGAAAAATCCACGAAATGCTTTCAAATATTAACCCCTTGGCAAATGAGTATTAGCATATGGCGCAGGTTGAACGCGAAGAGGAAAAGAGGGCCAGAGAAGAAAATCGCAATGCTCGCCGAATTAGCATGCTACTTTTTAATATCGCTAATCGACGTTATAATTTGCCAAACTGCTCAGAAATTGCGGCCGTTTTCACAACAGAGGATGGTGAACCCCCTGGAAATCGAAATTTGCGAATATTTTCACGGAAATCTGATATGAAGAATTTATTATTTGTCTCAACGCTACATAGGTTGTGTGATCCATTAGTATATCCGCTTTTGTTTCCTTATGGCGAGCCAGGATATGATGAAACTCTTTTGCATGAACAGGGTCATCGAACGGAATGTAGATTTAAATTAACCCAACTGCAGTTTGTTGCTTACCGTATGGCGATAAGAGAAAATAAACTTTGGCAACAGTATTTAGTTGACCAATATGTCAGAATTGAAGGAGCACGTCTGGCATTTCTGCGAACTCATCAGAAAGAGCTACGTGTTGAAACATATGCTGGTTTGCATGACTATTTAATGCGTGGTGCAAATATGGAAAGTGTTCGTCCTGGTCGTATAGTTGTACTTCCTTCAAGTTTTATTGGCTCCCCTCGAAATATGAACATGCACTACCAGGATGATATGGCTATGGTTAGAAAATATGGAAAACCGTCGCTTTTCATAACTTTTACATGCAACCCAAAATGGCCAGAAGTCATTCAGAATATTGAGAGATACCAGGGACCGGAAATGCGTCCAGAACTGATAGCCCGGGTTTTTAAGCAGAAGCTCAATGAGCTTATGAAAGATATTTCCCAGAGGAATGTGTTTGGAAAGGTGAAATACTATCTAAATGTCATTGAGTTTCAAAAACGGGGTCTACCACATGCCCACATCTTAGTAGCACTTCACGAAGAAGATGTTATTCGCGAGCCTTCTGAAATTGACCTGGTTGTTTGCGCTGAGATTCCTAATAAGGACGCAGAGCCTGAGTTGTATGAAATAGTCTCAAAATGTATGATTCATGGCCCATGTGGAGTACTTAATCCATCATCGCCCTGCATGACTGATACGGGAATTTGCTCCAAAAACTATCCGAAAACTTTTCATGCTAATACGCTTTCAAACGTTAACGGCTATCCTCAATATCGCCGCCGCAATGATGGAAATAAAATAGTTGTTCGTGCCAATAAAAATTTAATTGAAATAGACAACCGATGGATAGTCCCATACAACAAATATCTGACCAAAAAATACAGTGCCCATATTAATGTCGAAATATGTTCATCGATAAAAAGCGTTAAATACCTCCACAAATATATTTACAAAGGATATGCTTGCGCAACAGTTCAAATTATTGAACACCCAACTGATCGCGTGGATAATCATGACGAAATATCTACATTTATAGACGCTCGATATATTAGCGCCCCTGAAGCCTGTTGGAGGCTTTTGGAATTTTCAATGCAAGAAAAGTCGCACATGGTAAAAGCTCTAGCCGTTCACTTTCCAAACTCACAAACTATTTATTTTCGTGATGATAATGCTGCGATTTCTGATACCCTTGCTCGATGCCGCGATACCACTTTAACCGCATATTTTAAATTGAATGCGATAGATCCATTTGCGAATACTTTGTTGTATTATCAAATTCCTGAGTACTATACTTGGTAAGATGCGTCCCGCTCATGGCAAAGAAGAAAATGTCCGAGTAATGCAATTGGTAGAATGTATATGGTCGATCCAAAAAATCGGGAACTCTTTGCTTTACGTTTATTGCTTACTTCGTTAAAAGGACCCAGGTCGTATTCAGATACAGGGTAGGCCATTTAAAGTTGACCCATCTGGCAACGCTGTAACTTTTAACAGCGCTGACAAATCGGCTAATGTCATACCGCGTTATTCGAAGACAATTTATACCATGGAACAGTACACTCCAAAAGAACGCGCTGAAATTGTTCAGCTTTATATTCAAAATAACTTTTCAATTGTGTTAACTCAACGTGCGTTTCGCAAAAAAAATAAAGTGAAAAGTGCTCCAGTTAAGAACACAGTTAAGTCTTTATACGCAAAATTTGTGAACACCGGTAATCTCAGTAATGCCAGTCATGCATCCAGACAACGCACAAGACGTTCTGATGAAAATATCGAAGCTGTACGAGCCAGTATTGAGGAGACTCCATCGACATCGAGTTATCGCCGCTCTCAGGAATTAGACATCTCTCGCACCACTCTCCGACGCATAATTCATAAAGATTTGAAGATGTTTTCATATAAAATTCAAATGGCACAAAAACTAAACCCAGCTGATTATCCGCGACGCCTTAATTTTGGCAAATGGGCCATCGAAATGGCTGAAAACGAAAAATGGTGATGTTGACTGGCCACCGAGATCACCAGATTTGACGCCACCAGACTTTTATTTGTGGGGTTATTTGAAATCCAAGGTATACGCTAATAAGCCAAAGACCTTAGCTGAAAGCCAACATTCGACGTGAAACAGCCGCCATATCATCCGAAACATTGGCCAAAGTCATGGAAAATGTCGAAAAAAGAGTGCATTTAGCTGTCAAAGCTAAAGGTGCCCATTTACGCGATCTAATTTTTAAATATTAGCTGAAACAAATCCCCTTGGACCAAAATAAATTATTTTTGAAATGAACAAAAAACATTGTTTTCTTTTGTTCTTTTTTTTTAGAAACAAATGGGTCAACTTTAAATGGCCTACCCTGTATATTAACCGTGAACAGGGAACATCTCTCTTCTTTTTGGGAATCAGCAGTAAAGAGAAAGTTGCTAGCGGATGACACAGAGTGGAACGCTGCACTTGAAGAAGCATCTGTCTTTAAAATGCCTGTGCAACTGAGACGTATGTTTGCAATGATTTGCATATTTGGAGAACCAACCTCACCAATAGAGCTCTGGAGAAAATTTAAATTGCATCTTTGTGAAGATTTTTTAAGAAATAATTCAGAAAACACCAGCGAGCTTTTAGCATTGAGAAATATTAGTCACATTTTCCAATCGCATAACACATCTTTAAAAGACTTCGGGTTACCTGCAGAGGATCTTACCACTGAAGACACAGGAAATGAGAATTATAATATAGATGATGAAGTATTATATGCGCAAACACTAAAGGAACAGCTTAATCATGAGCAAAAGATTATATTCGACCAAATAACCCATGCAATTTCCAGTAGCAACGATGTCGTAAAGGCATTCTTTGTTGATGGTCCTGGCGGCTCTGGCAAAACTTTTCTTTATAAGAGTATGTATTATTCACCATAGAAGGTGATATCCGTGGCTTGGACAGGGATTGCCTCTATTTTGCTTCCTGGCGGAAGAACGGCAGATAATATATTCAAATTTCCAATACCTTTGACTGACTCTTCTGTTTCTCTAATTAAACCAGATAGCACCCTCGGAAAAGCAATCAAATGTTCTACAGCAATAATATGGGATGAAGCTAGCATGGTTCCTGGGACTGCATTACTGTGCTTAGATCGATTATTACGTGATATTCACCAAAATGAAGTACCTTTTGGTGGAAAGGTTATTTTGTTAGGTGGTGATTTCAGGCAAGTTCTTCCTGTGGTGCCCAATAGCTCACGCGCCGCTATAGTTGGTAATTATTTGAAACGGTGCTCACTTTGGAAATTCTTTAGGTGTCTCAAGCTATCAACGAATATGCGTTCTAAAGAATCCGTATATAACAGTTTTCTTTTGCGTGTTGGGGAAGGTCGAGAGCTCTCTCCAGAGTCGAAAATCAATATACCAGAAGAGTTAATTTTGCTAAATGAAAATTTAGTGGATTGGGTATTTCAGCCTCAGTCTGGTGTTATTAGTCTAAACCATTTGAAGGATCGGGCAATTTTGTGTCCAAAAAATTATCACTGTACAATAATAAATAGCGAAATAGTAAACATGTTGCCCGGTGAAGAAAGGGTATATTATAGCGTGGATACTGTCGTTTCTGAAGATCCTCAAGAGCATGTCAGATTCCCTACAGAATTTCTAAAGTCCCTTAATTTCAGTGGAGTAGCGCCTCATGAGTTAAGGCTTAAGTTTGGAACAGTTGTGATGTTAATCCGCAATCTTAATACATATGAAGGGTTGGTCAATGGGACTCGCTTGATAGTAAAAGCACTACATTGTAATTGTTTGGAGGTCGAAATTTTAACCGGTGAATCACAAGGGAAACAAATTTTATTGCCCCGTATAAATTTACAGCCCAGCGAATCAACACTTCCTTTTATTTTAAAGCGTCGCCAATTTCCAATAATTGTAGCATTCGCAACAACAATAAACAAATCTCAAGCGCAGACTCTAGCAAGAGTTGGTGTTTTCCTCAAGGAGGATTGTTTTACGCATGGCCAGCTGTATGTCGCATTGAGTCGAGTACGATCTTCTCAAGATATCAAAGTTAAGACTTGCGACCAAAATAAAACCACTACGAATGTAGTTTTCCATGAAGTACTTGAATAAATTGAGTTTTTATAAAAAAAAATTATTTACTTTTTTCATTTTAAATAACGGAGTCCCCCGATTATCGGGGGTTATTACTAGTATCTATAAAAGAAAGTGATGTTAGTTACTACGCTTATAACTAGAGAACGCCTGGACCGATTTCGGTGATTACCACCAATTCGGATAGGTCTCCTCCCAAACAAGGAGAATACTTTTTTTTTAGGGTAATTCCAAAAAGTATCTTTTTTCCATAAACATTTTTTTCAATTTTTGTTTGTTTTGTTTTTCAATATTTTGATTTGTAAATTATTTGAATAGTTCAATTTCGGTGGCTTGCTTTTTTATTCCGGCTATTCAAAAGAAAAATTATTCAGTAAAAACTTTACGTGCGTTTCACACAAAGAGGTCAATTGCAGATTGAAATTTGTTACGAAGCCACGAAGAGGTCGCCCTAATATCGGTCCATCAAAGTATGGCAGCCAAAGGCAAGGCAAGGCAAGAAGTACTCCCAGGATGCGGTGACATACGTGCGGAATTATGGATCGCGGTCAATAAGCAAGCGATCGTCACGATGTCACAGCACGACTTTTCAAACAACAGTTACGATGTTTCATGGAGTTTATCTTGGAGTAGGGTAGGTACATATATGTGGTACTGTTAGATGCTAAATGTACTCTGTTCAGTGGCAAAAGAGAGGTTTGTCGCACGTACATATTCTTTGGATGGTGGATGGTTGTCACACCAGATCAAATTGATGAACTCATTTCTGCGGAAATTAATGATGCAGAGAAAGATCCAGTATTATATGAAGTGATGAAAACCAACATGCTTTATGGACCTTGCGGACACCACAATCACACTTCGGTTTGTATGCCTGACAATAAATGCGCGAAACATTATCCATGTGCTTTTCTGAAACACAAGCTGGAAATGATGGATATCCACTCTATCGGCGTAAATATCGAAGTTAACAACACATCAAAGTTGACAACACATGGGTCGTACCATATTCGCCACTATTGTCTAATTCACATTCAAAAGTCATGTGAATGTTGCGTATTGCAGTTTGGTGTAATCGATAAAATACGTTTGTAAATACGTCACCATAGGAAGCAACATGGCGGTTATTGGTTTTAAACGACACGGTCGATACGTGAACTGAAATAAAGTGCTTTGTAGGATATTTCTTTTGAAATTCATGAACGTTTTCCGACTGTTGTGCGTCTCGAAGTTAATTTGGGGAATGACCAAAGAGTCTATTTCAACCCAGAGAATACAGTACAGTCAACAGAAACACCACCAGCAACAAAATTAACATTAGCGAGTTTTTTCTCAACTTCCGTCAGTGATCCGTTTGCGAGAACATTGCCCTATTCGAAATACGTTGATATTATACATGGGATGCATCATCGAAGAAATTGTTACGCAGGAAGCAGGGTCATCCAGTAGATGGACATCCAGGTGTGTTCTCAACTAATGCATTAGAATGAACTTACACAATCCACCCGAAAAACGAATGCCACTGAAGTTCACACACATTTCGCGATGATCAGCCTTCAAATCCGCGTTATGGGATACGACCAAAAATTACATTGCCGAAGACATTTTACATTGCATACGCTAAGAATTGGAAATGGGTCAATACTGATTGATACTTCCCATGGTCTGATATCAATCCCATATGCCGTTTATCAATTCACGAAAGATGGACTCATCACGAATGTTTATACGAACATTGGCCAAACTGTCGTAAGTACGATTCCTTGAGTGTACGAGCAATTTTAGCTGCCACAAATACCTATGTTGTTGACTTAAACTGGAAAATTCAAAGTCAAATTCCAGGAGACTTGCAATCATACAAATCGATCGATCGTCTGACAATGAAGACGACACCTTGAATTACCAGTGGAATTTGTAAATTCTTTGGAGAGGGTTGGTATGCCACCGCATCATCGCATTCTGATTGTGATGCACCTATCAAATATAAGGGACAGAATGCTTGATTCTATGGATTTCTTTTGAGTTCTAACGATTTGCCAATTCGGTTCAAAAGTATTCCGTTTCCAGTGAAAATTGAATTTAAAATGACGTTCAACAGAATAGTCGCATAGTGGGTGGCATACATTTGGAAATGCTATGTTTTTCACACGGCCAGATATACGTGGCGTGCTCAAGAGTTGGAAAACCATCTTCTCTGTACATTTACGCACTGAAACAGAAACAAAAAAGTTTTTTTTATCAAGCTGCGTTACATTGAAGAAAAATGTAGACAAATAGCAAATAAATGATTATCAATAAGATATGAATTTTTGTCTTTTCATTTCAAAACACATAATTTCGCGCAGGACAACGGCTGCGGGGTCAGCTAGTATATGTATATTGTTGTGATAAATTTAATTTCTATTAGTAGGAAATATAATACAAAAATATTTATTAGTATAGTATATTATGTAAAAATCAAAGAAAATTATTAAATATGCAAGTCCAAATTGACTATAAATATTACTATGCATGCATTCATACAAAATTATACTCATATCATAATTATGTTTACATGTCAATATTATATTGCCGACGGCAAACGCAAAAGCATACATACACACATATTTGCATACATTGCGATTCCCAAGTTGAAAAATTGAAGCATGTAAATATCACAATGCTGTTGTTGGGAGATCATAAGGAGCATGCATGCATGTGTTTATGTCTTCATATTCATATTTACCAGAGTCCTGCACGAGTAATTAAAAAAGTAACATGTTAGCAAGCGGCGATGCCGATGCGGCGAGTACACGCTACGTAACGGTACTTTGGCATCGTGGGCATCGGCATCGAGGGTATCGGCATCGCGGGCATCGCGGGCATCGCCGATTACTAACATGTTACCAGTGGTCGGCATTTCTTAGAACAATTGTGGAAACTAACTTCACACGTACGCTTACGCTCTATCGCAGAGCCGCTCAAAATTTTTCATGCCTATACTCGGAGTATAGGCAAGCAAATGCAGTCGAAGCATGTACGCTATGACGCTAATTCTGCCAGCGTCAAAAATACACTCGAAATACAGGAATTCAGTTTCGAATAAGCATATAGAGGACTTAATGAGAATCAAAACTTACGATCTTGAAGTCGATATGGAAAAAATCATGGAAAGTTAAAAAATTATTGTTATTCTTAATTGCTTTTTTAATCAAAAACCATAATTTTTTATTTTTTTCCAAATTTTTAATAACAAAATAACCAAATAGCACGATTTCACTCAGTATACTAAGCAAGCGCGCGCACACAATCATACGCTAGCAGATATCAAATGTGTGATTGTATGCGTTGGTAAATAAATTGCGCATTATTTTGAGCGGCTCTGCTCTATCGTTCAGTCGTTGTCGAGCCAGCAACGAATTAACATCATGTAAGATTATAGCGTTTCATTTGCCATTGACGATACCAGATAGTAATCGTGCGATGCCACGATGCCGCGATGCCGATGCGCAATGTTACCTTCGCATCGTGGTAATCGTCAGAAGTGTTACTTAGTAACGTAATCGTACGATGCCTACCTTAATCGTGCAGGCCTCTGATATTTACATATGCATACATATGTATATTTATGTCCCTTCATTCTTGGGTATGTGAGACAGAGAACATAATACTTTTTGTACACATTTTTCGCTGTCAAAAATGAAACAAAATATAAACAAGCAAAACGAAATTCTTCATTGGGAGTTTCTTCATATTCTCTGCTTGGGCATACATGCTATGGCATCACATGCCGAAAATACATACATTTATTTCTCTTCATTTTCTCTGTTGAGTATGTGGAGAACTGTTAAAAATGTTAACATTTCACACCGTGAATTCGTAGCTGTGTGGTGAAATTCTGTGTCGCAATCTTACAAAATGTTCGCTGTCGAACCTGCACCTTCTCTATGTTTTATGTTCTCTGGTCAGAGAACTTAAAACATAGAGAAGGTGCAAATCGAAATCTGTATGATGGTTCGATTGCGCGGCTAACAGAGCTGATAGATTTTTATTAGGGAATTCGCCGTGCTCGCTGCTATTTAGCATAATTGAGCACATGGAGTGGCAGAAATATATGTAAATGACTGAAAATAAATAAAGAGAATTTGCTACGTAGAAAAATATACAAAATATACAAAAGCATTCTCTGAGTGACATATGCACGCTTATGTTGTATTATGTGAACGATTGTCACATATGCGTGATTTTCACATATGCATGCTTATATTGAATTAATGAACCATTGTCACATATGCATGATTACTTTGTATCAAATGAACCATTTTTTTCCGAAAAATGCTAAAAATTTTAATTTTTTTTACAAAATCAGGAAAAATAAGGAAAAATTATTTTAATTTTATTTCTCTTTATTTTTATTTTTTAATTTTTAAATTAATTAATATTTATTTCGACTATTACAAAGTGAAGATGTGCAAAATGATCTTCATTTCTTCAAAGAAAATTGATGACCTTCATGAAATATGCATATTCGCATTATTTCGTTATCATTTCCACATTTGTACCAATAGAATTTCTATGGCATATACATATGTATGTATATTATTTCTTTGGCACATTTGTATGTTTCCGAAAGCAAATGCGAGCCACATACATACATATGTACATACATTCATAATAACAAGTGTCGCACGCATCTTTCGCATCTCCGTCTTCACGGTCAACCAATGGCGTTTTGTCAAAGCGTCAAATGCTGAACACATTGAGCGGGGATGACTGCAAGCGACATCTGTCAAATATTAAAATATACACGTTCATATGGACACAGTTGTGTAGTTGTGCAGCTGTCTAAATAACTGTGTCCATAAGAATGTGTGTATTTCAATATCAGATTCAGATGCTTCGCCTACGATCTAGCGTAAATATGTATGAATATGTATGAGCTTGCATACATATCGACGCAGATTTTTGCGAGTCACGGAAAAATATTTTAGACAAAATATTATAAATCGACAACTCCTACATATGTTGCCACTTTTGTCACTTCTTTCTGTGAAGAAGCATTAGAAAGATGTTCAATTTATGATTTTTAGGTTTTGCCATCGTCGCGAAAAGACGCTTGTAGGCAAAGGCATGCTCGTGGAGATGTTACGGCGTCTGTTTATATGAATGAAGCGCGGTCGCTTGTGGCATATGCGCCTGCGTTTATGAATGAAATCGTTTTTGTTGTAGAATTTACTACATTTTGGCTTCGCCAATTCGGCTGCCATATTGACTTGTGATGCTTCTTCTATTTGAGCAGTTGTTGTTTTTATAGAACAATGCTTCAATTTTTTGTTGGTGACATATTCACATGTGTACGCATATGTATGTTTGTATGCTTGTGCATTATTTGTTCGCAAGTGTATACAAATATATGTACATATAAGAATATATGAACATACAGATCAATGCGCGCACATGTAATATGTTGATATGTAAGTGATAAAATAATGATATGAATTTCTGAACGCGCACATGCGTATACATGCAGTTATATGAGCAGATAATAAGATTATGATATGAGCATGTGCAGAGACATACGTTAATATGATGTATGTACATATGTATGCATATATTGTTGTGATAAATTTAATTTCTATTAGTAGGAAATATGTATAATACAAAAATATTTATTAGTATAATA
>NC_064304.1:55647452-55847095 GCF_023373825.1 Bactrocera dorsalis | reverse complement strand
TCAGGTAGCCACAGTATACCAATAGCGTGCGAATCATTATCTCAAGTGATCAAAGCACTAAATTCAGCAGGTTTTCCCCTAAAGAAAATAACCTCAAATCATCCCGAAATAATCAAAGATATAAGAAAGGAAGACTTATTAGATACTGACTTCCTTAAATTCGAAAAAGCTAGTACAACAAAAACACTAGGGATTCAGTGGAATGCGATAACAGATCAATTCTCATATACAATTGAGTCAATATCTGCAATGTCCGCCAGTACAAAACAACAAATCCTTTCCTCGGTGGCAAAACTTTTCGACCCCGCAGGATGGCTTTCGCCAATAATGATTCAAGCTAAAATTCTCATTCAAGAACTGTGGCAAGATGGCACTGAATGGGATGAACAGGTAAAACCTGTACGTTTAACAAAATGGGTTCAATTTGCTAACAACCTACATACTATATCAGAAATTCGAATCCCTCGATGGGTAAATTTCACCCCTAACATTAACACAGAATTACACGGTTTCTGTGATGCCTCTGAAAAGGCTTATTGCGCAACAGTCTACATACGCACTCAGTATGATAGCAAAATAACTTCACATCTTTTGGTAGCCAAAGCCAAAGTTGCACCTTTGAAGACACTAAGCCTGCCACGGCTTGAACTAAATGGTGCTCTTCTGTTAGCAAAATTAATTTCAATAGTTCAAACCCATCTAAAATTAAACGATCACAAAATGTATCTCTGGTCAGACTCAGAAATAGTTCTAGCATGGTTGGAAAAACCACCCTATACTTGGAAGACATATGTATCGAATCGAATATCACAAATCTTAGACTTAGTTGGCTCAGCAAAATGGCAACATGTTGCAAGTGCAGATAACCCAGCGGATCTGGGGACAAGAGGTTGCAAACCACTTCACCTCACCAGCACTACACTCTGGTGGAACGGTCCCACATGGCTAACAGAATCACAAGAATTCTGGCCAAAGTCTCCTGCTCGGAATATCATACCTCCGGAAAGTCGGAAAATAGAAAATTTTCATATCACTCCAGAAGAGGATGATATTCTCCAAAGATTTTCCTCATTTCCTCGAGCACTAAGGGTAGTCGCTTATATGCACAAATTCATCCATAAACTTAAACAAAAGGTGAAAAGGATATCAAACGATCCTTACATACAACTAACATATTCCGACTTGCAACATGGCAAGGTCAGTCTAATCTTGTATACACAAACTCGCTATTTCAGCAAAGAGAAATCAAAGTTGCTTGAAATGCGACCTCTCGAAAAGGGAAGCTCACTTCTCGTGTTAAACCCATTCCTGGACGCTAAGGGATTACTACGGGCAAATGGAAGACTAGCCAACTCCAGCCTTAGTTACAATGAACGACATCCCATCATTATCCCAGAGAAATCCCGTTTTACCTACTTATTTCTAATATATCTCCACCAGCTTACACTGCATGGTGAGCATCGCTTGATGCAACAAATGGTCCGGCAAGAGTTTTATGTACCGCGACTAAAGCCACAAATTAAAAGAACCATTTTCATGTGTAAACAGTGTACTATGTACAAGCACAAGATGCGTACGCAGATCATGGCAGCCCTACCACCTGAACGCTGCAACTATGCTTTACCCTTTACCATCACTGGGGTTGATTTTGCTGGACCTTTCCAGATAAAGGCCTCAATGCTAAGGTCTTCCACATTTAGAAAAGGGTATGTGGCTGTCTTTGTGTGTTTTACAACAAAGGCAGTACACCTCGAGCTATGTTCGGATCTGACTACTGCGGCTTCTCTTGCAGCATTTGCCCGCTTTGTCGGACGACGCGGATTTCCTTTAAAAATTATGAGCGACAATGGAAAAAACTTTGTCGGAGCTCAAAGAGCCACGGAAAAGGAGTTCTTACAATTCATGAAAGAAGTATCCCCCGAATGTGTCAGAAAATATCCACCCCAAGGGATCGATTGGCAATTCATACCCCCATGTTCTCCACACATGGGCGGACTCTGGGAATCAGCAGTAAAGAGCTTTAAGTCCCATTTAAAGAAAACGGCTGGTAACCATAAATTCAATTATGAGGAGTTTACTACATTACTCACTCGTATCGAAGCCGTACCAAACTCTAGACCTATCTCACCACTCTCGCAAGATCCCTCCGACTTCACAGCTTTAACCCCAGGGCATTTTCTAAAAGGAGCACCCATTCTGGCCATACCTGAGCCAGGCGTGGAGTCGCTATCCATATTAAACAGATGGGAACGAATTAAAATTCTCCATCATGACTTCAGCCGCCGATGGAAGGAAGACTACATAAAGGACCTTCACAAGAGATACCGGTGGAAAACTCAAGAAAAGGCACCAAAGCTTGGAGACTGCGTCCTTATACAAGATGATTGTCTCCCTCCTACGGAATGGCGACTCGGCCGCATAAAACAACTTCATTACGGTTCCGACGGTCATGTTCGAGTGGTTGATCTCCGCACTCAAACCGGAACACTAACCAGACCGCTCGTAAAATTATGCTTTCTACCAACCGCCGAAGATAAAGAAACGTAAAACCGAAACCGCAATGTTAATAAATCAATAAATCCTTAAAACATATAAACCGCTTACCAAATCGAAACCTCGAATAACATTATTGACACAAAGACTTAACATAAATGTCTGATAAAAAATGACATCCTATTCATGCCACATATCGTGGCACAAAAGTCCATATTATTGTAAATTTCACAATACATTTCTAATATCATAATTTCTCTCACAGAGTAATATGGACGTGGATATGGCATCATCGTCAACGCCAACCATGCGTTCGGCAATTTCCGCCCCTCGCGCTGAAGCTGCCCCAATAGCAGCACCCCGGACCAACACTGCACCGGCAGCGCCTCGAACAACAACAGGCTCCACCGCGACAACGGCTTCGCGTCAAAGCACGCCAGCATTACCAGTGGATTTGCAACTAATTCGTTGTCCATTATGCCGCCGCCCTCATCGGCTATCGCACTGCGGTATATTCAAAGGCATGCCGCCGATGCAACGCCAGCAGGTGGCACAGGCGCACGGGTATTGCCTGAATTGTCTGGCAACTTCCCACGCAACTCAGGAGTGCCCATCACCTAATCGTTGCCAAATCTGTGTGCGGGCTCATCATACGATGCTGCACCGCACTACCAGACGCGACTCCGGGCGCCCACCGGCTTCTCGCACCAGTGGTGGCGTCAGGCGTTCCCAAAGGACTCCTGTGACGGCATACCGCCGCCGCGGACCCTCTGCAGCGGAGTCCCGTCCTTGGCGCCATAACCGGGCAACATCAACACGACGCCATCGGCTTGGGCCGCGGTCCCGCCGGTCAACAGGTCTCAGCCGCGTTGTAGCGGCGCTGCAGCGGCTGCAGCGGCTTCTAGGCTAAATACTCGCCTAGGGGGGCCGGGATGGCTAAATGAGTAGCGACGTCGCATCACATCTGCATCAATTCATCACACCGAATCGACTAATCACCTCATCACGCGAGCGAACACCACACAGTAACACACATACACGCACATGCACCCAAACGCGATGACATTCTGCAGTCTAATTATAACAAAAGGAATAGAGAAAGCAGCTCGCGCACCCTTTCGTTGATACGACGTCGTCCAAGCAACATCGCTTTTCGCAGCCTCTCAGCATCCCGGTTCCCGTTCGCTACCCGCATTTATATAGTTAAAGTTTTCATTTTATATTAAAACTAATTTTCATAACTTTCATCATTGTGTATATATATATATATATTTAACGTTTTTAATCCGGCTGTTTTCAAATTATAATTACTTTGATAATTTCTGTATATATAATATACATACATTTAACGCTTAATTTAAATTTTAAATCATATTTGGTTATACCAAATTTGAAGTGTATAAAAATAAAAGTTTATAACGATTTGCGGAATTGGTGCATTTTGGTTTTTTCTTTAAAGGAAAGTGTGAGTGGCCTAAAAGGTGAGCCTTGTTGACGTGTAACACTAGTATACTTACTTGATACACTTGTAGTATACTTTTTCCAAATAAAAACACTTTCTTTCACACTGTATTAATTTTCACTTCAATTTTGTATTTTTTCTTTCTATTTGTATAACAATTTAATTACAATTATACAATTTATATTTGTTATAACAATTTATGTAATTATTTTCTTTTTATTTTTGTACTTGTTGTCACACACTGACACTGCGGTGAACTCCCGAACTCACGTCACAACGTCACTTTGGCGGGAAGTCACAAATGAGGAAAAATGCGGAGATTGCGGGTCGACCGACTTGCTTTGCGGATCAAACGAAAAAGCAAGTCGGTCGAATTATTACCGGAAGACATCAAACAAGAAAAAACAAAAACCAAGAAGATGAAAGGAGAATAAACGAGAGAAAGAACGAAGAGATACACACATAAATAAGTATTGCTACCCATAAACCCTTGGCGGAGAAAAAAGTAAGTCCGTTCCAATTAAATATTTAATAAAATAATTATGCGCATATGCATGTTTAAAATACAGTTTGAGCTGTAATAAGACATACAGTTAGTTAGAAATAACCCAACTGTTCTATACGGAAAACCGGTTAGACAGTTCGGTATGTACATATGTATGTATAGATACCGAAATATATGAAAAAATTACGGTACCTGCCAACTGCTTATTTTGTGTTCCAAAGCACACTGTAATTTTCAAAAAAAAAAAAAAAAAATTTTCTTCAAAGTCAAGTATCCTACTTGCAATTTTTGGTGATACCCCTTGGGCTAAAAAAGCAACAAGCAGGATCGCCTATAATAAATAAGCAGAGGCAAGCAAAAAAAAATAAAAATTGTGCAAATCCATACATATGTACACATATAAGTAAAGGTACTAAATTGTATAAAAGATACATACATATGTGCATATATATACATACATACATACAAACTTTGCGCGCCAAATTTTATATTCCGCAATTTATATACATATACATATGGTACATGCATGAGTCAACTGTTTTAAGGAAAATTTTTCAAAAACTGTTGTTACACTACCTGCCTTAAAGCTTACTTCGTGTCTCCAAACACAGCAAAAAAAAAAAATTACATATTTCAAAGTCAAGTATTCTTACTTGCAAGTTCTGGTGATACCCCTTGTGATAACCAAGCAACAAGCAGGATCGCTTTAAAAATAAGCAAAGGCAGAAAAAAAAAAAATATATACATACTTATAGTATATATGTATGTACGTACATCGGGTACTTATAAAAAATTTCTTTTGCGTGTTCTTTTTGAGCAAACGTACGAGTATGCAGATGCAATTTACAAAACATTTGCATACATACTCACATATTTAATATTGACATATTGACGAATATATAAAAAATTGTTTACTAATTTTCCGCGCATTTCGCATACGTACTACATACATATGTACATATGTGACAATTGTGCGAACAAAAGGAACACAAAAACATTAAGCATAACTATATGCATATAAATATATACATACATACATACGTATTTTTGCGTTATTGTTATTTTCCTTCTCTTTACGTTCTTATTTGAAAAGATACACGTACTAAGGAATAATAAACAAATTAAATTCGAGTAATTCGCAGATACATACGTTTAAATAATACACGGTAAAAAAAAAAAAATAAAATAAAATAAAAAAAGTCAGGCATATTTAATAAAACAATTGCATACTAATCCATACATATATAAAACAAAGGATTAATCGATTTATGCGGTGAATAAGCGTTCGCAAAGTCCTAAAATATATTTCATTTATCATAAAATTTATTATATTTACAAAAAATTTTTCTTTCAATACCAATTTTAAATTTTATAATTGTATTTCACACGAAATACTGACAAACATTTTTTGAAACTCCAATTATACAATTCTATTTCTAACGAAATATTTACAAAAAAAATTTATATATAATTTCTCATAATACCAATTTTACAATTGCAGGATTTCCAACCAATCATTTTAAGCTCAAAGCTTCCAATTCAATTTAATTAATGCAATCTGACAAATCAAAAGAGGTTAAGCCAAAAACACCACTATCATTAGAAATTCCGAAAATGGCTGATGATGATAAACCAAAAGGCACACCTGTTGAAGCTACACGCTCAAAGCAGAGTATAAAACAAAAAAGATCAAAAGATCAGACAATATCTAGATTCATCACTGAAAGTGACAGTTTTATAAGATATTGTACAAGATTTCAAGCTTCCCCTATTACTGACATCACAGAATCAGTTTTAAATATAAAACTAGAAAGTGTGAACAATCTCTGGGCTCGCCTTCTGGCAGCGTACGATACAGTACTAGATACTGACGACGCAGAACTCCCAGAAAACGCAAAAGCTTCGGCGACAGCCAAGTGTGATAACTGCCGCGATCAGTATGAATTAACTAAGGGAATGATAACTGAACAAATAAGTTTAGTAAGGCCAAGTAGAGCCACTACTCCCCCTCCCAGAGTAGTTACAACACCAAAAGAAGACCTAGATAAAGGCATGTATCTCAAAGTACCAGCTTGTGATACTGAAGTTTTCAATGGATGTTATGACCAGTGGCCGTCCTTCCGGGACATGTTCACTGCCGTCTATATAAACCATCCTAAACTCTCACAAGCACAAAAGTTATACCATCTAAGGTACAAAACAAAAGGGGAAGCAGGCAGTATCGTCAAGCGATTCGCTTTAAATGACGAAAATTTTAAGCTGGCCTGGGAAGCACTAGTCGAAAGGTACGAAAATGAAAGGGTTATGATAGAAAACCCAATAAAAACTTTATTGCATTTGCCAAAAATTCAACAAGAAACTAGCCAGGAGTTTCAAAACTTATACTCGACAGTGACCAATTGTTTATCTGTGTTAAAAACACAAAATATCTCCACAGAATCGTGGGACCCTATGATAGTAACCATTTGCGCAGAAACACTGCCTGATGCTGCTTTGCTACGATGGGAACAATCTCTAGTGGAAAGAAAAATAATGCCCACCTGGCAACAGATGAAAACATTCCTCACTGCTCAATACGAGATAGCTGAGCAAAAAAATTATAAATCCAAAAAGTTATCAAAATGACTAAAGTAAAAACTTGTTTAAACCTCAAGCCAGCAATTATATGCAATACAATAGACACGCTAATAGAAGCCAAACATTTGTGACAAATCAAACAAATAAATGGCAACCATTATGTGAAATTTGTAAGGGAGGTCATAAAATAAGATCTTGCGAGAAATTTAAAAAATTATCCGTTTCTGACAGAAACAATCTTGTCAGACAACATAAACTTTGCATCAACTGTCTGTCGAATGCTCATACGACAAAAGACTGTGAAAGCAAATTTACTTGTGTGTACTGTCAACGAAGACATCACTCACTGCTTCATATTACGAACTTTCAAAACATGAAGCAAAATCAGTTTCATAAAACCACCGGGTTAGTCACTACAACCAAAAGTGATAATCCCGAAACCTCAAATCCCGAAAAAAGGGAAGAACAACCATGTTGCTCCAAAGCAGCAAAAATTCAAGCTCTTCATTCAGAGAATGAAAGCAAAATTCTTTTAGCCACTGCGGTCATCGCTATTGAACATAGAGGAGAATTATTCAAATTACGAGCATTAATAGATCAAGGTTCTCAAAGATCCTTTATATCATCTAAAGCTCAAAATCGGCTAAAATTGCCTGTCAAAAATTCAAATTTCCAAATTTCAGGAATGGGCGGAAGAATTATCCAAAATTCGAACAAAATATGCCCAATTACCATAGTATCTCCAAATGCGGATATTAGAATAGATGCGCAAGCCATCGTTCTATCGCAACTTACAAATTTGCTTCCAAGCTGTGAAGTAAATAAAAAGCAATGGGAAAAATGCTCATATCTCAAATTAGCAGACCCCAACTGCTATACCCCATCACAAATCGATGTGTTGTTAGGTAGTGACTTAATACCTCAAATAATTCTTGAAGGTATAGAAAAAATATCCAATAAATTGTTAGCCCAAAATACAATCTTTGGGTGGATATTAAGTGGCCAAGTCACAGAAAAAATTAATTCTTTTACAACTGAAGTTGAAAATATTTCCAACGAATATTTAAATAATGAACTCAAAAAATTCTGGGAAGTAGAAGAATTACCTCAGACTACTCAACTTTCAGAAGAAGATCAGGCATGCGAAGCCTATTACAAGTCCACAACAACAAGAAACGAACATGGTCGTTATGTTGTGCGACTACCATTCAAACCAACTTTTCCTGAAACCATAGCTCTAGGCCACTCTAGAATATCAGCAGTCCAGCAATTTCTAAGCCTGGAAAAAAGCCTGATGAAAAAAAGTGAGCTTAAATCAGCATATGATAATGTGATGGACGAATATCTAGACCTCAATCATATGGAAGAAGCTGTACCATGTGAAAAAGTATCTAAAGGTAGATATTTATCTTTTTATCTGCCACATCACGGGGTAATAAGACCTGATAAAATTACAACAAAAGTACGAGTGGTTTTCAATGCCTCAAAGTGTACGAGCTCAGGCAAATCACTCAATGATGTACTATACACAGAGCCAACCTTACAACCTGATCTCATGCTGTTAATATTAAATTGGCGCATGTTTAAATACGTTTTTAATGGGGATGTAGAGAAAATGTACAGACAAATCCTAGTACATAAAGATGACCAAGATTTCCAGCGGATAGTCTTCCGCAAATCGGGTAATAGTCCAATCAGCGACTACAAACTTAAAACCGTAACCTTTGGCATCAATTGCGCACCCTATTTGTCAATCAGGACACTGCATGAAGTGTCAAAAACGTGTGAAACAAATTTGCCCCTAGCAACTTCTGTGTTACAAATACAAACATACGTGGATGATATTCTATCAGGTAGCCACAGTCTGTCCTTAGCGCGCGAATCACTATCTCAAGTGATCAAAGCACTAAATTCAGCGGGATTCCCCTTAAAGAAAATTACATCAAATCATCCCGAAATAATAAAAAACATAAAAAAGGAAGACTTATTAGATACAAATTTCCTTAAATTTGAAACGGCCAGTACAACAAAAACCCTAGGGATTCAATGGAATGCGATAACAGATCAATTCTCATATACAATTGAGTCAATATCTGCAATGTCCGCCATTACAAAACGCCAAATCCTTTCCTCGGTGGCAAAACTTTTCGACCCCGCAGGATGGCTTTCGCCAATAATGATTCAAGCAAAAATCCTCATTCAAGAATTGTGGCAAGATGGCACTGAATGAGATGAACAGGTAAAACCTTTACGTTTAGCGAAATGGGTACAATTTGCTAACAATTTGCATACTATATCAGAAATTCGAATCCCTCGATGGGTAAATTTCACCCCTAACATTAACACAGAATTACACAGTTTACGTACGCACACAGTACGATAACAAAATATCTGCACACCTCTTGGTAGCCAAAGCCAAAGTTGCACCTTTGAAGACACTCAGTCTGCCACGGCTTGAACTGAATGGTGCTCTTCTGTTAGCAAAATTAATTTCAATAGTTCAAACCCATCTGAAATTAACCGATCATAAAACATATCTTTGGTCAGACTCAGAAATAGTTTTAGCATGGTTAGAAAAACCACCCTATTGCTGGAAGACCTATGTATCTAACCGAATATCCCAAATTCTAGACTTAGTTGGCCCAGCAAAATGGCAACATGTTGCAAGTGCGGATAACCCAGCGGATCTTGGGACAAGAGGTTGCAAGCCACTGCACCTCACCAGCACTACACTCTGGTGGAATGGTCCAACATGGCTAACAGAATCACAAGAATTCTGGCCAAAGTCTCCCGCTCGTAATATAATACCGCCGGAAAGTCGGAAAATTGAAAATTTTAATATCACTCCAGAAGAGGATGATATTCTCCACCGATTTTCGTCATTTGCTAGAGCCCACGGACTCTGCATGACATGCTTGGCAGACACGCACGCTACGATGGAGTGCATGTCAGACGGGTCGTGTCAGTACTGCCACCGACCGCATCACACGTTATTCCACCGCTTCCCTCGACGCGCTGATCAGACAACGCACACCAGTCACCGGCAGAATCAACAGCGGCACAGTCAACGTGCGAATCAAGTGCAACGCCGAAGAGCCCATCGTTTTAAGCAGTCCCGAGGTGGCCGCTCGCATACCCCGCCGCATCATAGTCAACGCAACCAGCGAAAAGCGACGGGCTTCAGCGCTGTAGTGAGTACCCTGCAAAAACTACAGAGGCTTCTAGGCAATTAATTCGCCTAGGGGGGCCGGGATGTTTATGCGACTTCCTGGTATCTCGCCCCACAACACAACATCCATCCCACAACGCAACATTCATCCCGCAACACGACATTTATCATACAACACAACATTCATCATACACAACATACAGCATCACACCACGCAACCCCACGCACCAAACACCACCATACCACAACATATATCTTTTTCACCACTCAGCCGACAAACAGGATTGGTTAGATCGGGGTGGACACTATTCGATTTCAACGCCCGTAAGGTATAGCAACGTCTCGCCGGTTTGCAAAAGGTTGATGCTTTAATTTCGTGTGTGATCCGAACTGAAAGTAAACTCTTTCTACCGTGCGTGTGGGTGTGCACTAGCAGCTGTGTAAATCCTTATATACATATATATGAAACCTATAAATATTTGAATTGTGAACAAAATATGAAATTATTACCATTTGAAGATGAAGAAACTTTAGCAACAGAGCATTCAGCAGAAGAAGAATTAGACGACCATTTTTATATAAAAGAGGAAATTGTTAACAAATATAAGACGCAATTATTTTAACAAACAACAAAACTGAAGAGTTAAAAATTATACACGGTAAACGAATTATTTTCATTTCGGAATATGCTTTCGATAATTTGAGTGAGATATTTAGGAAATATATAACAAAAAGTAAAATAGAAATATTTTCAGAAATTTCAGTGCATCAATATAATATAGTACAGGAAAAATTAATCCAAATGTTTTCTAATGAGAGTCAATTAGAATTTATAAAATGTACAATTAGAACACAAGACATTAAGACAGAAGTAGAAGCAGTCAAAAAGATTTCTTTATATCACGTTAGGGAAAGCTTTCATTCAGGCATTCGGCAAACATACGAGTACAACCAAATAAAGAATAAAATATATTATCCAAAGTTAATGCAATTAATTCAAATTGTAATTAACCGATGTGAAATATGTCAGGAAGTTAGTAGGGCAGAAATCCTATTAAACCAAAATTGAAACTTTCGGAGACGCCTTTAAAAATTAGTGGTATTGTACATATAGGTAAGTTGAATAAGTCTTTTGGTGCCAGTTGCGTTTGTACTTGCTATTCGCTCGACTTGGTGAACAAGCTCAAACAGTTCCAAGTGGGTTGTTGTTGGTTGAAAACTTATTAAAGTATACTTTGAATAAAATCAAACTTGATTGCTTGGCTGCTAAAGACTTACTACCTTTATTGAGAATATAATTTTGTGGTTTAACTTAAAATTGAACTAAGAGCTACCTACTTATGTGTTAGTTCATATACCTTATTCTATGTACTTAATTCTATGAATTACAAAACATGTAGGAAACTGGAACCGCAGCTGTTCATACGTTGTGGTTCCTTTTATTGCCGACTTTGTTTGTTTAGTCTATTGGCAGCTAGCATCTGATTGCGAGAGCTACCAACTGGCGTGGGAGCATAATGACTTCAAGGTTGATGGGAATCATCCAAAACTGCTGATGTCGCATGTTCCCTGCGAATGGATTTAGCGTAGTGATGTGATGTTTAGAGTGGAAGTCATGGCGTGGGAGTCATGTGTTAACTCCTCCCTCTCTTAAGTATAATCGTCCGCGATTATTCGCTGTTATTTGTATCATTTGCATTGACCTGCCTCAACATTTCTTCAATGATTAGGTCATTACTTTGCTGAGTTTGCCTCCTCATTATAAGTTTAATCGTTGTACGTTTACAAAATTTTGCAAAAATTATGATGAATAGAATCATTGTGACAACGCATAAAATTATCTTCATGCTACTGTGGTTTCTTTCTATATTTTGGTTTATGTTTGATATTCTTTTAATGTTTTTAATATCAATTTGGTCAATGTTTTCCAAGGTTAGTTCTTCCAACTCTTTTACTATGTTTAATTTCTGTAAACCAGGGTGCTCTATATTGTCATAAGCTCTGTGTTCCTTGTTTTCGAAAATTGTATTATTGATTGTTACTTTATCCTCAAATATTACTAAATGTGTTCCATTTATAGTTATTTTTTCATTAAATCCATCTTGTATTATAAATTTATCATTATTTAATATTATTATGCCCTCTTTTACATTGTCGATTTTTTTATAGTGTTGACGCCGCCCCCGCCCAATTTCTTTTGGCACGTCTGTATCGGCAGATCAATCTTTTCTTTTTCTCTTTTTCGAAGTTTTTTCGAAGTTTTAATTCGCGCGCAACTAAACACTAACTAAATAGTTGCGCGCTCTCTTCTTTTGCGACAGCCCTGCTATACAGACGTGGTAAGTGTGGTTCCAATTTGTTTATAATTAAATATTTGTATTATATGAAACTTTTGGTTTTTATTTAATATTTGTGGATACATTTGCGCCGACCGTTTCCCCACGGCCAACCACATCAACGGAACGAGCGAGCACCGTGCTCCACCACCCGAATTATCATATAGTTTTTAGCATAACTAATGTTACAATGCGCTGTGTTTTTGTTGAGCAGATATAATAAACAATTCGGTTTATCTTCTATTTGACAAAAATTAATGACTGTTTTATTATTACAATTTTTTAATAATTTAAAGTGTCCTCCTCTCTTTCCAACGGTTCTGTAGTCTAACTGTAGTATCTTGTCTTTTCGTATTACAGGCTCAATAAGAAATTTCTGATAAAAATCATTTACTATGGGATACTGTATTATGAAGTATATCGTTTCTGCATTACCTTAAGTTTAGAATTACTTAGTATATTTGTTATGCTAATTTTATCTCTTAAGCTTGCATTTATATCTATTAGTTCATTGTCTGTTAATAAAAGTGGGTTAACTACATTCATTTTAATCAAAATTATTGAATAAATAATATTTTCTTATTCTAATATGATAATATTATTTCTATGTGAAATAAGTTCAAAAATATTATCCTCTTTTGTTATCCATTATCATTTTTTAGTTCATTTATTTTTTCCGTTATCTGAATGATTTTATTAGTGATTTCTGCATTTATTATTAACTGATCGTTATTGGATTCTATGTATTAGTGCCTCAGTTTTTATACTTCATTGAAATCATAAAAATCCGATGTACCGGCGACGAATTTAAGTGCCGATCCTAGTAAGTTTATACTGCGTGAATACCTATGATGTAAAGTCAACGTATTTACTAGTCTTATTACTTGTTGCGACTCTATTTCTATTGTTTTCTGTAGTTCTGGATATGAGAAACGTTCTGCTATGTGGAGATTTTCATAGGTCATTTTTACATAATTATTTAGCTCCGTTTTGTGTATGAGAAATTTTGTGTCATTATAAGTTGCGACTTCTCCATTCTATATACATAGGTATATAGAATGACCTAGAGTAGTCTATTATCTTTGCTGAAGCGATTGTAAGCCAGAACATGAAATTAACGAATATTGTCTTTATGAACTTTTTTTCCGCTTATTTTAACAGTTGTACCTAAATCCTCCTGAACTACTTTCTCTACGTAAATATTTGATAACTTATTTCCTAGTCGTTTATTTACTTTAACGTAGACAATATCTCCGTTTTTATATGTTATATACAGGGTAGGCCATTTAAAGTTGACCCATTTGTTTCTAAAAAAAAAGAACAAAAGAAAACAATGTTTTTTGTTCATTTCAAAAATAATTTATTTTGGTCCAAGGGGATTTGTTTCAGCTAATATTTAAAAATTAGATCGCGTAAATGGGCACCTTTAGCTTTGACAGCTAAATGCACTCTTTTTTCGACATTTTCCATGACTTTGGCCAATGTTTCGGATGATATGGCGGCTGTTTCACGTCGAATGTTGGCTTTCAGTTGAGCTAAGGTCTTTGGCTTATTAGCGTATACCTTGGATTTCAAATAACCCCACAAATAAAAGTCTGGTGGCGTCAAATCTGGTGATCTCGGTGGCCAGTCAACATCACCATTTTTCGATATCAATCGCCCGGGGAAAAATGGTCGCCCATTTGCCAAAATTAAGGCGTCGCGGATAATCAGCTGGGTTTAGTTTTTGTGCCATTTGAATTTTATATGGAAACATCTTCAAATCTTTATGAATTATGCGTCGGAGAGTGGTGCGAGAGATGTCTAATTCCTGAGAGCGGCGATAACTCGATGTCGATGGAGTCTCCTCAATACTGGCTCGTACAGCTTCGATATTTTCATCAGAACGTCTTGTGGGTTGTCTGGATGCATGACTGGCATTACTGAGATTACCGGTGTTCACAAATTTTGCGTATAAAGACTTAATTGTGTTCTTAACTGGAGCACTTTTCACTTTATTTTTTTTGCGAAACGCACGTTGAGTTAACACAATTGAAAAGTTATTTTGAATATAAAGCTGAACAATTTCAGCGCGTTCTTTTGGAGTGTACTGTTCCATGGTATAAATTGTCTTCGAATGACGCTTCTAACACGGTATGACATTAGCCGATTTGTCAGCGCTGTTAAAAGTTACAGCGTTGCCAGATGGGTCAACTTTAAATGGCCTACCCTGTATTTAGTTATTGTATTTAGTTTTTTTATTATGAAATATTAAATCATTTGCTTGTTTTTTCCTAAGTTTTCCCTCTATATCATTATATGATATTTCTTTCCCATAAATTATATCTATTGGCTTATAGTCTGTGACCGAATGAATTGAATTGTTATATTTAATGGTTGCTAATAAGATTATTTCCACGACATCACTTGAGATCCCTTCGTTTTTTATGCATCTACCAATTTCTGTGAGTGTACTATGGAATCGCTCCACTTGACCATTTGACTTGCTATGGTAAGGCGGGACCTCATACGAGCATTGCTGTATATTATGGTTATTTATAATGTAATTTTTAATTGTTTCTGACTGAAGTGCTGGCTCGTTGTCACACACTATAATCTTCGTTTTAGGGAATATGTTAAATATTTCCACAATGTCTACTTTTATATCAATAATTGTGCGTGTTTCTAATTGTTTTACTACTGCGAATTTGGAAAATTTATCGACACATGTCAAGAATGAATTCTTTGCCGTCGGGTAAATATCTATATGTAAAATTTCCCCTGGATAAGTTGGAATAGGAGTTTCTTCAATTTTTTGTCTGTCTGGTTTCCTATTATATTTTGAGAGTAAACAGGTCTTGCATGACTTAATGAGCTCGTTTAACCTTTTCCTAATGTTTGGGAAAAAATAATCTTCTGTTATTTGCTTATAATTTTCTTTTGCATTTCTGTGTGCCCTGTTGTGTTCAGCAACTAAAATTTCTTCTGATCGTCTTTGTTAGTTACATCAATCACAATTTTCTGAGTGTACACAAATTTAGTACCTGAAAAGTTCTTTAATAGTATTTGTTGTATCTCTCCGAGATCAATTTCTTCGCAGTAAAGTACATTAACTTCATCAGGATTAATTGTTTCTTTTAGTAATTTTATAAGATTTTGTTCATCCGTAAAGTTTATCTCATGTCGAATGTGTTTCTGAAACAAAATTTTTGTCTTTTTACTGTTACTATCGCGTTTACTTATTACGGGGTTACATACGTCCAGCAGCACCAAAAATGCGCTAAAAGAAAAACTGTTTTAAGAAGGGATAACAATAGAAATGAATATAAAAAAATTTTACACAATGTTTATTGGTACTTAAAGTTAAAAAAAAAAATATTTTTTAATTTTTCTTTACAAAAATTAGTACATAAAATATCACGTGCCACAAAGTACAATAAAAAAAAGTTGCTCCACGGTCTGCATGATAACTCATACAGTTTTTAACATTTTTTGATGCGGTTTTTTTTTAAATATTCGAAAATGTTTTCTCTATAGTCTGTCGAACGAATTTTTTAATTACGAAAATTTTTCCAATTTACGGAATTTAGAAAAAAAATGCGTTTTACGTCAAAAATGTCACACTTTAATTATGTTTATAAAATTTTTTTATAAAAATATCAAAAATCCGGCTATATATCGACTATAGAGAAAACATTTTCGAATATTAAAAAAAAACCGCATCAAAAAATGTTAAAAACTGTATGAGTTATCATGCAGACCGTGCCGGGAAAAGTAGTTTCGAGGAAAACGCGTTTAAACTTTCACCTGTGTGTATAAAACCCTCGTCGGGCGGTCTGATTTTCTACCATAACTTTGTATCTATGGGAAATTTTTACAATCGACTTTCACAGAAATACGCCTAAAACTATAAAGAATAATAAACTATAAAAAAAAATCGATTTTTTTTTTTAATTCTGGACGTATGTAACCCCTTAATTGGTTCCTAAACCTATTTAAGGGAGTTTGTATTGAATAATTGGGTGCCCAACTAATTGGGAAGCACCCACCTCTGTATTTAAGTTTTTATGAATTACTTAAACTCACGATTAATGTTACGAAATAAGACGCATTCTTTCAGCTGATCGGAAATACGTTATAATTTATTTTTAACACAAATTCCGTTTACAATAAATGCCAAACTTAATTAAATCGAAACAAGTGCGGGATCGATGCGAATGAAGTGATGTTTAAATAGGAAGGATCACGGCTGATGCAAAGTTATGTTTTGCGCAGATATCGACTCGGTGCAGCGTTTATGCGAATGTGGTGATGATCGAAAGTTGACGTGCGAAAGTGTGTCTATCGAATTGTATGAGTTGAAGCGAACTACAGGTGACGAATGTGTGTCACGAATTGATCGAATGTTGATATCGAATTGTGAAATGTTTTCCCTCTGCCCATCCTTTTTGTTAAGTGGGTTTGCTGGTGTGGTGAGTTATGCTGTAGTGTCATCAGTTGTGGTGAATGGCTATGTAGCATTAGGATGCGCCAGTTTTACCGAGTAGAGGGGGTAGATGCTTAACTCATTTAAACATCCTGGGCCCCCTAGGCGAATATTTTGCCTAGTTTTATATATATAATCTGATGCATGCAATTCAGCTTACTATTGGTGGAGTAACCGAGGCCGCAGAATATTAGCTGTAAGAAGCGATTTTGGTTTTAATAGCCAATTGTATTTGGTGTAAATAGTGGTGCATGAGGTAATAATTGATTTTGCGTACTTTGACGACTTTTTACATTATTATACCAACAAAGTTTTTTGCTTTTATTAATTTTATTAGCTGTTATTTACAATTTATTATTTATCGGTTTGGCATACCGGTAGTTTATTATATGCCTTTTCTTTATTATCGGCAATGTTTGGACTTTATTTATTCTCGGCTTATGAAGGATAGTAACTCCACGCCTGGCTCAGATATGGCCAGAATGGGTACTCCTTAGCCCTGGAGTTAGGGCTGTGACAATAGATGGATCTTGCGAGAGAGTGGCCGGTAATTGCGAACGGCTTCGATTCGTGGAGTAGATAATTTTGTATACTTAATTTGCAGCTTTGTATAGCTGATTTCCATAACTCACCCATATGATTAGCGCTTGGTTAGATGCGATAAAAGCGATTTTAGCTTTGTAAGCATAGGTGCGTTAATGTATCGCATTGGGAGTATTGTGATCCCTTAATTTAATTTTGGTTTGATTTTTTTTTTGAAAATTTGTGCCTCAATGGGGCATCATTGTATAAAAAGTTGTAGATTTTCGACTTTTGGAGACACTTTTGTTTATATGTTTAAGTGCGTATGCACTAATTTGACGTTTAGTACCGCGCCACATAGTTGACATTTTTTAAGCAGGATTTGTGTATCATTATTGGCGAAAGCCATCCTGCGGGGTCGAAAAGTTACGAACATATATTTTTGTTTTTATATTAAGTTGTCAGGGGGAATCTGACTATGTTTTTTCTACCATTATGTGGGGTATTGCAAAATTGTGGCTCTAGTGGTAGTCGTACGACGTACCGGCCATTATTTGATTGAGTAGTTATGGGGGGAAGTTTCCTTAACTTTTGACATTTCCTTAATTGTGAATTAAGGTATTTGTTTTTATGATACTCAACTTGAGTTGGTATGGTGGTGACTAGTTCTGTGACTAGTCCATTTTGTGCTTCGCTGTGCAGCGTTTGAGATTTTTGTGCCTTTGAGCAGCCTGGTGTCTCTTGGCAATTTTTAGTATTTTGTGTTTCAGGATTTGCTTTTGCAATTAAATCTGTGGTTCTTTGTGTATAAGAGCTTCTTTGGGGTGAGCTAGGAAATGTGCTGTAGTGAAGCATCGAATGGTGTCTTTTGTGACAATACAAGCAGTTGAATTTGCTTTTGCAATTTTTAAGATTATGTGTATGGGACAAGCAGTTTGTACAGAGTCTTTTTGACTTGACAAAGTTGTTCCTTTCGTTAATATTTAAGTTTTTAAACCTCTGGCAAGATATAAGTTTATGCCCTCTTTTACATAGTTCGCATGACGCATGTTTTTTCTGTTCGGATGTGAACGATTGCGTTTTGTAAAAGTTTTTGTTTGAATTGATTTTGTTACTAACTTGGGGTCTATTTAAGCTTCTATTTTGGTCGTGTTTAATGTTCTTAGTTTTGATTATTTTTTCTTCTAACCTTTCCGCAATTTCATATTGGGTGATGAGAAAATCTTTCATTTGTTGCCACGTTGGGCACTTTTTTCGTGATGAGAGCGATTGCTCCCATAGAAGTAACGACTTTTCTGGTAATGCGTCGGTGCAAATGTTTACCAGAATTGGGTCCCAGCTGTCTGTGGGGATATTAAGTGTCGATAGAACCGACAAACAATTAGAAACAGTGGATTCTAGTTTGATGAATTCTACACTTGTTTCTTTTTTAATTTTTGGCAAGTTCATTAGTGTCGTTACTTGTTTATCGACCAGTATTCTATTGTTTTCGTATCTAGCTTTTAGAGCTTCCCAAGCCAAATTGAAATTGTCGTCATTTAATGCGAACTGTTTAACTATTTCGCCTGCTTGACCTTTAGTTTTGTATCTGAGGTGATACAATTTTTGCGCTTGTGATAATTGAGGATGGTTTATGTACACGGCCGTGAACATGTCCCGGAAGGACGGCCATTCTTCATAACCTCCGTAAAAGGTTTCTGTGTCACAAGCGGGCAACTCGAGTTGGATGCCTGAACTTGCCTCTTGATATTGTTGCAATTGTGGCAGCTCTACTCTCGAATGTGGAGTAGGTGCAATTGCTTTTATTAGCTTTAATTGATCGGAGATCATAGCTTTCGTTTCTTCATATTGGTCAAGGCAGTTTTCGTAAATATCGTAAGCCGATGATTTAAAATTTTGAGGTAGATCTGAATTGTCAGATTCTACTATGGCGTCATGAGCCGCTTGGAGTCGTATCCAAAAATTATTAAGATTTATAATTTTGATTTCTAGTAGCGATTCAGAGTTTTCATGAATCGGCAAAGAGGCAAATCTAGTGCAGTATCTTATTAAACTGTCACTTTGTGAAATGAATTTAGCAGCCTGATTTGAGCGTGTAGCTCCTGCAGGTGTATTTTGATTATTATCAACTTTCATCATTTTTAATTTTTTTCTTTCTTACTATCGTATTATATTTATATGAAATGCTATTTTTTTAATATATATTTTGTTTTGAATATATGTATAAATTCTAAATTGCAATTAAAACCGCGCTTTTTATTTATTAAAATATTCGATGTCCAAATGTTTTGAATTTAGGTACACCTTAATACGTGGTTGTGCGTGCTTTTGTTTTGTGCAATTGAGAGCTCGTTGTAGAGATCAATGCGCTATTTAGCTATGTATGAATTGTTTGTATTACGTTTATGTTTTTAAGCAATTGAGAGAGGAGATGAATTCGCTTTTTGTTAGCAATTTTGCTTGTTTATGTTCGCACTGAGTAGAGAGCCGAAAAAGGAATTGAAAAAAAAAAAAAGGTGCACACGTTTATATGTCAATATGCACTTTGTAAATATGTTTTTGCAGTATGTAGGTATAATATTTGGTATATGCATTAAATAAATATGCTTATATGTATGTACGTTTGTATTTTTTACCTCTCTTGATTTGTTTTTTATCTTATAATTTTAAATAATGTTTGTGCCTTTTCTTACATAATTTATGCAATCCTGCTTATTGTTTTTGTTAAACATAAGAGGTATTGCCGATAAAATTTCTTTGAGTATTTCTTTATTTTTGATAATTTAGTGTGTTTTGAGTACACAAAGGTAAATTTTTATGTTTTTATATATGTATATTTAGATATATACATACATATATTTTTATAAAATATATTACTCTAAACTTTTACCGTGTTTGGTAAAATTTTATTAGCTTTAGGTATATGTGAAATAAATAAAGGACATAATACGCTCACTGCGTTTTCCAATAAGTGGTTTTTGGGATAATATGGCTGTAAATATGTTTGTGCATTTGGTAAAATGCCTTTTCTCCTCCCGAATCGTTTCCAGTTGGTTTGTCTGTTCGCCTTGTTCCAATTCCTGTCTCCACCTGGCCACCTCGTTGCGCTGTTGGGTTGTTTGTATGTATGTATATTTGTTTAAATGTTCGCGCCCGTTTGTTTCGTTTTGTGTTTGTTTTGTAGTTTAGGTGTTTTTGCTATTCGCGCCCGATTTATATTTTAAGTATTTTATTGTTTTTTCTTGCTTTCGCGCCCGATGTGTGGGTTTTTGTTTGTTTAAACCTTTCAAATTGTTTCTTAGGTATGTATTGTCACTGCATTTTTTTTTAGATTTTTGGCGGTTCACTGCACTTTTTCCTGTTTTTATTTTTGTTTTTTATTTGTTGAAATTGTTTTGTTGTGTGATTTTCAATGTGCATATATTTTTGATGAGTCACCACATTATTTTTGTTTTTTAATATATGCACTAATTTTGCATTATATGTGTTTTTGTTTGTGTAACACCACTTTGTTTTTTTTTTGTTTTTTGTTTTTTTGTTCGTCACTTTATTTCACCGCACTGCACTAATATTTGTTTTGTTTTATTTTGTGGCTTGTTAATATTTTTTCTGGACGAAACCAATAGTGCCATTCGGAATGGCTCGAAGGACCATGAATAGTTGGGTGCCCAACTAATTGGGAAGCACCCACCTCTGTATTTAAGTTTTTATGAATTACTTAAACTCACGATTAATGTTACGAAATAAGACGCATTCTTTCAGCTGATCGGAAATACGTTATAATTTATTTTTAACACAAATTCCGTTTACAATAAATGCCAAACTTAATTAAATCGAAACAAGTGCGGGATCGATGCGAATGAAGTGATGTTTAAATAGGAAGGATCACGGCTGATGCAAAGTTATGTTTTGCGCAGATATCGACTCGGTGCAGCGTTTATGCGAATGTGGTGATGATCGAAAGTTGACGTGCGAAAGTGTGTATATCGAATTGTATGAGTTGAAGCGAACTACAGGTGACGAATGTGTGTCACGAATTGATCGAATGTTGATATCGAATTGTGAAAAATTTTCCCTCTGCCCATCCTTTTTGTTAAGTGGGTTTGCTGGTGTGGTGAGTTATGCTGTAGTGTCATCAGTTGTGGTGAATGGCTATGTAGCATTAGGATGCGCCAGTTTTACCGAGTAGAAGGGGTAGATGCTTAACTCATTTAAACATGTATTATTCTAATTGTATTTGTTAAAGAAATTTCGGAATGGGAACAGGACTCAGTTAGGTGATTTAAGTGTTGCCTTGGCAGAGCGTCTGCTACAACATTTAAATTGCCAGGTTTATAAAAAAATGTTGGGGCGAACTCTTCTATAAAAGCTCTCCATCTCTTCATTTTTGCATTTGGGTTTTTGTCTGACATTGAAAATGTGAGAGGTGGGTGATCGGTAAAAATATTGAGTCCTTTGCATCCATATAAGTAGTTTCTTAAATTTTTTATAGCCCACACTATTGCCAGTAATTCCTTTTCATTTACTGCATAGTTGACTTTTGTTTTAGACAGTGTTCTTGAAATGAATGCGATTGGGCGTTTATTTTGCGATAAGACCGCACCAATAGCCTGAGATGACGCATTAGTCGTCAGATCAAAGGGCTTATTAAAATCTGGGTAGAGAAGTATTACTTCTTCACACGTAAGAATTTCTTTTAGTTTCTCAAATGCCTTTCGTTCTTTTATATCTAATTCAACGGGTATTTTCTTCGACTGGTTTGCGCTTACATTGCCATTTACACCCCCCAGGAATTTTGTGAGAGGTTTTGCTACATCAGCGTCAGCCTTAATGACTCTTCTATAATATCCTGTCAGACCCAAAAACGCTCAGAGACTTCGAAGAGTTTTCGGTTCTTCGTACTGAAGGATAGCTTTCACCTTATCGGGTGAAGTTTTAAGCCCATCCTTTGATACAAGGAATTCTAAAAATTCCGTTTCTTCTCTAAAAAACTTCGATTTTTCTAAATTTACCTTCATGTTTGCATTATTTAGTAAAGTTAAAATTTCTTGCAAATGCTTTAAGTGTTCGTTTTCATTTTCCGAATATATTATTATATCGTCGACATAGACATGACTATTTTGGATCTTAACACATCATCTATGGTTCGTTGGAAAATACTTGGCGCATTTTTGAGGCCAAATGGCATGCGACAAAATTCGTATTTTCCATTATTGATGTTAAAAGCTGTTTTTCCCCTATCTTTTTCGTGCAGTAGAATTTGGTGGAAACCCGCTTTGAGGTCAAGCGTAGTGAAAAACTTGGCCTTGCCTAAATTCGATAAGATAAGATAACTGAGGTATCCGGAATGGGATATTTGTCATTGACAGTTATGTTATTTAATTTCCTAAAATCTGTGACCAGTCTTTTCTTTTTTTGACCGTTGTCGTCTATACCCTTCTTGTCCACTACCCATACAGGGTTGTTATAGGGCGACTTGGAAGGTTGGATGATTCCGTTTCTTAATAATTCATTAATCTCTTTAATAATATAATAATAAATTCACGTAATAAATTCACTTACCGCCATTGGGTAAGGATAGCTTTTACTATAAACGGATTCGTCCGTCGATGTGCTTATAGTAGCTATTACATTTCTATGGTATGTTAATTTGAAGTTTGGGTCCGCAAAAACTTTCTCATTTTTACTTAATATTTCGTAAAACCTGGTCTTTACATATGAAGGCTCTAACTCCAATTGATTCACCTCCGCGAGACTTCTAAATTTTAACGGTTCTATGCCGTTGTTAAAGGAAAGTCTTTCGTTTTTTGTATCAATAATTCCACCTATTTGTTTGAGAAAATCGTATCCTATAATACTATTGAACGATTGAAGTTCGGGTAATATATAAAAGTAAGAGTACTTGTGGAACACGTTTATTAAACATTTTTGATCTATGATCAATTTACTGTTTACAAGGGTGGGTCGATTCCGGAATTTTTTCGATTCGGGATTTCTAATAGTGCGGAAAAGTTACCTTAGTATGTACTTCCTAATTCCAATGCAACTTTTTGTTTTGAGATCGGATTGAAGATACCCCAACTCCGGCCTTGAAATTTCGGGAATTCGCCTAAAATCGTGAAATTGTCTACCTAGCGCCTGAAATACGCATCTCATGGCAAAATGTATAGAACAAAAGTTATTTGTCACGTCATTTGCTATCGAAATGGTATATGTGATTATGGCCGTAGGACGAACCGTTCCCGAGATACGAGCGAAAAGGCGGCGCGCCACAGCGCAAGGTGCAAATTGTTGCAGCTCTCAGCTAACCTTTGTCACCCAGAACCAACCGTGTGGAGGTGGCTGCTCTTCGGATTCCTCCCAAGCTCAACCCAACCAACCAACCATATGTCAAGCTTGTTTTAGTCTGAATCTGTGTCCAATTTATTGATAAAATCAGATTTTGTACTAAACTTTGGCACTTGTTGCCTAGATTTCAGTGTAGAGCGTATAAAACGATCACGAGATTGGGGGTCAATAACTTTAGAAGATGCCTCTGTCACCAGTTTGACGGTTCTCTCGACTGCCACGGTGTGAGAGGGGAATTCACTAAATTTCCATACCTCTGCAGTGTCTCCCGACAGCCCTTTTATGAGTTCTTCGTTAGAAACTGAACAATGAACTGGTGAAACAGTCAAGGTAATAGTCTTCCAGTTAATCATATCGTAATAAGTATTAGCTTTGAAATTCAGCTTTAGCACTTTATTACATCTAACTCTTCCATTTATGGTGTCAGACTCTGCTTCTCTGGCTGCCAGAAGACGGTCAAGGGCCAACTTTCTGACTTCTATCCGTTCGTCAGCCATCATACCAAGGAGAATGTTTTCTGGAAGAGCAAAGAAAGCATTTTGTTGAATGGATGAATCGACAACCTTGCGCAGTTTAGCAGGTAAGTATCTCGACCTTTGAATTGCAGCATAGAGATGGCGCGAGCCATCTTTGATTGAACTGTTGAATCTTATTGAGAACCACAAAGGTGAGTAAACTGTAAGTATGTACTTGAACAAAATTTTTATTTCCTTTGTTGGTTAGTCAGTAGTATAATCTCAGAATTCTATTTGCACAGGTGAGCCAGCGAGATTTGCACATGTTACCTGGATGCATCGACGCTAAATCTGAGGAACATTGACCGGAAATAACAGCTTCTGATATTTTATAGAGATAAGCTTGGTCTGTGCTAAGTTGGGTCGGATTAATAACCTCAGAAGGTAATTGGCAGGATGGAAAACTTTCAAATTTGACAACAGGCAACTTCTCACAATCAGGGAGTAGTTTACCTATGTCGCCAGAGAATGTATTTGGACTCTTTGAGACGCCATTTATGTGTTCGAAAAGAGCACGGAATGGAAGTTCGTTGAAATGTAGAAGACAAACAACCCACTGCAATGGCCTACCTATTCTTTCTTCTAGTTTCCGAATGATTCCACCTTTCCAACCTGTGTTCGTGTTGGTGCCATCAGCACCGACAACTTCTAGATGTTCCACATAGCTTGCGTCTCATCCTCAGCTGACCCAGAAGGAGAAGTGGCGTGGCCAAAGTAATGACAACCAGGTTCCTCTATAAGAGAAATACATATGTTCCTCTTTGACAGTGTCGCGGTAGTACTTTTCACCTTCACTGACCTGTGTAAGTGTATTGTCTCTGCGACCGTCAAAATACAGCCCATATACAGAGTCAATACTTTCGGTGTTTTGGAGCTTAACTCCAACACTTTTTTTTGCCCGACCAATCCGGCATCCAGAAAAGCAGATGAAACAATCAAGGCTGCTCTATCACTTACTCCAAATCTTTGGGCAGCTAAAGCAGTGAGTTCTAATACTAGTGTGTTTTGTTTGGTTTTAGAGGATGGAAGAGAAAATTCATCATCAGCATCGTTTCTGGAAGAATCCATGTGCGACGCACCTACTACATTGTTGTCGTCTGAATGAGAGTCTGGCTGATCTGAATGGTCACGTGTTCTAGCTGATACTTTTCTGGTAAATGTTGATGTTGACTGACGTTTTAAAAGCTTTTCTTTACGTCCATTTTTCTTTGTAATCTGTTTTGTTTCAGGTAGATCAACACTTCCAATGCGACCAATTCTTCTGGTTCTCTGAACCAAGAGAAATGGTTGTTCATTGATAGGAACTTTCCTTTCCTTTGGACAAGTGCAAGAAGAAAAATAAGTGCATTTACAAGCAGCGATGTCAAATAATTTTCCGGCGGAAGAGACAAAGTAGTCTCTTTTAGAGCTCAAACCTATTGGGTTCCTTAAAATCATTTGTTTAAGAGTCAGAAATTTCATATAGTATGTGGTGAGCATTTGTACAACTCTGGTGTGTGAAACTATCGGAATAGATGACTTTTTGAAAGTATTTTCAACCTTTTTTGCAACTATTTCTGTAACCTCTTTCCTCCTAGGTTCATAGTTGTCGCCTTGGAGTCACCCTATACGAAATCTTTCAAACTGATAACACAAAAGAAAATCCTGGTAAGTAGGTAACTGGGACTCAGAGAGATTGTACGGATATATGCCAAACACAGGACATTTCTGTCTAAATTTTAATTGAGACACAGACATTTTGACTTCTGTGTTCTGTTGAGAGAATATAAGTGATAGCACTCGGCGAAATCAACGACAAGAGTGAAGGAACTCAATGAAAAAATATTTATGTGGAGGCCAGTCCGAACGTGTCAATTTGCGCAGGGAAATGAATGTAAGTGATAGAACTCGGCAAAATCAACGACAAGAGTGAAGGAACTCGATGAAAAAATATTTGTGTGGAGACCTGTCCGAACGTGTCCTTCAAGAAGTGTGGCCGCAAGCCGATTTTCACCTTGCGCTGTGGCGCGCCGCATTTTCGCTCGTATCTCGGGAACGGTTCGTCCTACGGCCATGATCACATACTCCATTTCGATAGCAAATGACGTGACAAATAACTTTTGTTTTATACATTTTGCCATGAGATGCGTATTTCAGGCGCTAGGTAGACAATTTCACGATTTTAGGCGAATTTCCGAAATTTCAAGGCCGGAGTTGGGGTATCTTCAATCCGATCTCAAAACAAAAAGTTGCATTGGAATTAGGAAGTACTAAGGCAACTTTTCCGCACTATTAGAAATCCCGAATCGAAAAAGTCCGGAATCGACCCACCCTACTCATCAATGCTTTGGTCTTCCTTTTGACGATAATTGTGGACGAATTTTGTATAATTTGTCATAATTATTATCGCTTTTAGATGGTTGCTTCAACTTATCAGAAAAATATATAAATTTCTTTATTTTCTCAAATTTATTTCTCGATGAATGTCCTCATTTGACATATTGGTCTGTTTCACAATCAGTTTAATTAATGCATCATCAAACAAAGTGTTGAAATATTGAATTGGCTTATTTACTATGTTAATGTTTTCTTCTGACTCTTTCCGTCTTGAAAGTTGATTAGTTTTTTCTCCATTTCCGTTGAGATACATCAATTTTTTCAATAATTAAGTCAGTACTTTTCAGTATATCAATTTCTAATTCTTCACCATTTTCTAAAAGCTTGTTAAAACTTTTCCCCAGAAGCTCTTCGTCATCTTCATCATACTGTTCGTCAGAAGATTTGGCCCAGTCCATCTTCAAAAACTGCTGTATGTCTTCATTACACATCTCGTTTTGTGCTTTACTCATTTTAATATTTTTATGACCTGAACACCCAAACTGCACAAAAAAAAAATTCAGCGGCACAATAAAAAATGTTTTTACTTGTATTCAAAGTTTGTTCGTAAAATTGTGTAATTATTTTTTTTTAATTTATCTTTTAAGTATTTTAATTATTTTTTTATAATCTGCTTCAAAGCTTTCACACGACCGACGAATTTAAATTAATCAATAAGATGTGTATTTAAAGAGGTTTTTGTGTATTTGACTTTTTATATGATGTCAAACATAGAAGTTGCTTATTGGCAATTTTGGGGCTGAAAGGGTTAAAATGGAAGTATTTGACTTCATAATCTGCAAAACACTCGTGAAAACCCCAGGATCGAACAATACACCATGTCAAGAAAATATCAGGAATTCTTCATTTCAACTTCTCATCTCCCGCTTATACGAGTATGGAAGACAGGCAAATTTTTCTCCTAGGTTGGTACTGTCCTTAATTATGATGCCAAAAATTAGCGCGATCTGTCAAACAGTAGTGTTTGTCGAATTTTACAATATTCATCAACGTATTTTTGTTAAATTTGGCCAACACTCAAAAAGTATCATTGAGCAAGCACCTTATTCACCTGATATGGCCCCCTGTGACTTATTCTCCACACTGAAATATCCACTTCTAAAGCCCATCCTGGAAAGTACCTATAAAAAATGTTTTGATGACTGGAATAAGCGTTGGCACATGTGCATTGATTCAAATGGTTGTGGATGATGATTGAAAATTTTTCGTTTTATTTATAAATTCCCGATACTTCCTTGACAGGGGTATGTACTGTAATACTTACTTACTCTTACAAAACTAGGCAATAGCATTATACAACAGTGTCCTAGACCAAGGCCCACTCCCTCAAAAAAATATAATACCTCAATCACACAATTAGTACAAATATGCGGATACCCTGCAAGACAAACATTTTTAGTTATGCGGTGTACCAAACAAAAGAAAAAATAAACCTAACTTACTCACTAGACAAAATAACACAAAATTAATAATTTGAAGAATCAAGCTTCTGTTCGACATTTTGAAACCACAACGTGCAGCAAAAACGTTAACAACGCTTTTAAATAGGCTACGTCTTAAGAACACATTGTTATCTGGTGAAATTAACACAATATCGAAGCTACATACTAAAGTATGAATGTTGTAATCATACAAACATCAGTCAGTTACATATTCGACGAATGCACTGCTATACATCAAAAAACGTTAAATTAATTATATTCATAATTATTTATACCAGCAAATCGAAATAATAATTACTAATAAGATTACATTCTAAGCCAAAACATACATAGACCAGTGTATATTTCGCATTCGCGTAGTTGTTGAAAATATGCATTTATTATAAAACATTAGTGTCAACATCAGTGTAGTTTTTTGACATACATGTATGCATTATAGATGAAACAGTGTTTATATTATTCCATCACTCAAAATCTTAATCCTCACTAGGTTCAACAATTCTACAAATGATAGGTATATCCTGAACTTTTGTTGGATTTCCCAAATATCTTGTTAAGTTGCTTGATATTATACTGTTTTTGAACTTCTGCCATGTGCGAGTAGTTAAAAAGTCTTTGAAGAGTTGTTCTCTTGATGGGATTGTGGAATCTAAGTAGAATCGCCTACGTTGCCATATGTTTCCTGGATTTTGATCCCTTTCCATGAGCCAATATCTTGGTAGCATGAGACATTGGACGGTAGTTCTGGCCATTATAACTCTATGTTCCAGTTTCTCGCCTAAACTGAAAATACCTCCAAAAGTTATTGACCCAACGTCAATAAAATGATTTTCAATTTTGGTATTAGATTCCTGAAATTAAAATTAGAAAAGTTATATTTATTTCTAAAGAAAGCTTGGGACTATCTATAAATTATAATCTTATTATCAACAACTAAGTGAAAAAAACTCTACGTATTACAATTTCAATACTTAAATTATAGCTATTGGGAAAAAACTTATATATGTATGTATTACTTTCTTTGTACTGGACATTTCATCAGGTTCAACATTAGAATTTACATTATTGAAATAATTGCTGTTTCCACTACTTCTACCAAAGTTATTGCCGGGTGATATATTTTCTTTGCTGTGTATATTTGATATTCTTTGCTTATCCATGCCTGTTTTGCTTTCCGCTGAAAACAAATGTTCCTGCAGAGTTTCGACACTTTGCCCTTGCGTATAAAAAAAATCGCTGAATTCAGAGAGGTATTCTGCATCTTCAGACCCGTTTAGATACTCCTTGGAAAAGCGACTATCTTTTCCAGATGTAATTTCCTCTTCGCTTGTTCCCTTTAGGCCACATGACACTTCTATACTTTTAATGTCCATTTTCTGAAACTAAAATTAAAACAAATAAGTTGGCAATTGTTGCTCAAACATTCGTGCGCTTGTGTCAAGATGTCTAAGCAATTTTTACTTGTTTTTTCTTTTTTAAATAAAATAAATTACTATATTTTTTTTTCTAAATAGACATGTACATAATATGACTATGTTATAGTCATCAAAGCAATGACTCAGTTTTTATCCGCTAACATGTATGTATACTTGCAGAAAATTTCCTAATAATGATGTTCGCAAGCTATCTTGGAACTAGTTGGTCGGAAATGTACGAACATGTTCGCGAATAAATCCGCCTGTGGATTGTCTGCTTTATGGAAATAATTATCTTATTTGTGTAGATAACTTAAGACCAAGAACATTATGTTTTTTTCATGCAATAAATATTTGACAACAGTTTCAAAATATGTCAGTTAACAATTGGAGATCTTACAACATACTCGTATCATATCATTTGGCTACGAAAACATCTTAATAAAATTAGACGAGACTGTTATATCCACTATGCTGAAGTATACGTAGGTTGCCTTTTATGTTTCGAGACAAGAGAACAAAAATAAATTTTAATCATGGAAAATCCTTTATTGTTTTTCAAAATATTCTTCATTAAGATCTATATGTGACCTGGTCTACGGAAAGGGGCTTAGGTGTAAAAAAATCAATTTTCACGAGAAACTGACGAAACGAGTTGTTTATTTTTAACAGCTGTTTCGTAGACCAGGTCACATATATCGTCACCTGAACTGCAAAATAACGTAACATCGCTTTTCGCAGGTTTACAGGAGCAGCAAAAAACCATATGAAAAGAAAACCAATTGAAATATTAAAACAAATTTTCAAATATGAATTATATGAAACTATAAGTATATTTTAGAAAAAATTAAGCACATTTTATAGTAGGTGTCTTACGTTATTTTGAATTTTTATTTCTGAAACAAAATAACGTGAGATCAAACTAAATTTGTATAAAAATTAAAAATTTTAATATTAATATTTTTTTTTTTTTAATTTTAAATAAAACAGTTGCAGTCTTTCATACTTCATGTTATTTTTATTACGAAATGACCCGGCAAACTTTTTTTACGTTATAAATTACTAGCTTTTTACCCGCGGCTTCGCCCGCAGTGGAGTCATTAAATAAGTATGAGAGGTAAATGATAAAGATATAATAATAGAAATGAGTCAATATGATAACTAACCGTACGATTCTGTAACGCGAGACAGTCTCAAGTCTCTTAAAATTTTAGATTAGAGAAAATTTTTGAGACTTGAGACGATTTTGCTATTCTGTAAGTGAAAGTCACAAAATCTATTACATTTCATTATTCAGAGATGTTTTTACACTTGAAAGGAAATAAATATGTCGATAAAAAATATTAAATTTTCTATAACATCGTCAAAAAACATAATTATCAATAAAAACAAAAATATATGTTGACTTTGTTTCATAATATTTACGAAATTTATGTAAAATTTATTTATTTTTAACTTTTTCGTGTTTGAGTTGCTTACAAAATATAAAAATACGACAATCGATTAATATCTGTGATGATCTCTATTCAGTATATTCAAAATGGCAGACAAGAGCTCTTTTTAGGTTTGTGACCTGCTAACTATCAGGTCTCAAATTTGAGGCAATATTTTGAGCGGGATTCTGTAACCAGTCTCTATTCTCTATTTGAGACATTTTGATGATGACATTTCTCGCCTTGAGATAAGGGCTCACCCAATGACAGGGTCTCCTGCGTCTTAATTTGGTTTTTCCAAACTCTATGATGGTCATGAATGCGCCACAGTTCAACAACATCATAAGATTTAACCTAAAATATAAGAAATACATTTGTATAGACACTATAATTTGGTAAAATATTATATAAAATCTACTCTTCGTCTTCCATTATGGATACTAAAAATGACCACCTGTAAAATAAATAATAATCATTAATCATGATATTTTTAAATAAATTAAATATAGGTACATAAAAGGAAACTTACCAATTGCTTTGCTCTAATATCTTTTACGTTTGAATAACTCTTTGCTTTTTTATACACATACACAATTACTCCTGCTCAAATTTCTATTCCGTTTTATTAGTTTTTCACTTGACCACCTGTAAAATAAATAATAATCATTAATCATGATATTTTTAAATAAATTAAATATAGGTACATAAAAGGAAACTTACCAATTGCTTTGCTCTAATATCTTTTACGTTTGAATAACTCTTTGCTTTTTTATACACATACACAATTACTCCTGCTCAAATTTCTATTCCGTTTTATTAGTTTTTCACTTGACCACCTGAAAAATAAATAATAATCATTAATCATGATATTTTTACATAAATTAAATATACAAAATAGAAACTTACCAATTGCTTTCCTCAAATATCTTTTACGTTTGATTAATTTTCACACTCTTCTTCTTTTACTTTTCAACATTCACGGTGCGATATGAAATGTCAAAATTTCTTGCTAACTACTATTTCACACAAAAGAAATAATATCAATAATTTCTTCAGCATTTACTTGAGAGCTGGAACCTAACCTTAAAGTCTCAATTTGAGGCTAGTTACTATTCACTAAACAGTCTCCAGCGTTAGTCTCAAAATATTGAGACCTGGTAGTTAGCCGGTCACAAAGCTAAAAAGAGCTCTTGTCTGCCATTTTGAATATACTGAATAGAGATCATCATAGATATTAATCGATTGTCGTATTTTTATATTTTGTAAGCAACTCAAACACGAAAAAGATAAAAATAAATAAATTTTACATAAATTTCGTAAATATTATGAAACAAAGTCAACATATATTTTCATTTTTATTGATAACTATGTTTTTTGACGATGTTATAGAAAATTTAATATTTGTTATCGACATATTTATTTTCATTCAAGTGTAAAAACATCTCTGAATGATGAAATGTAATAGATTTTGTGACTGTCACTTACAGAATAGCAAAATCGTCTCAAGTCTCAAAAATTGTCTCTAACTCAAAATCTCAAATTTAGAGACTTGAGACTGTCTCACGTTACAGAATCGCACGGTAAATGTTATTGCTTGGCTGAGATTAACAATTTTTAAAAATTACTACAGGCAATGTAGTTTCAACACTTTAACATATGCGTATTGAAATGTAACAACAAATGTTAAAACACCGTAACAAAAATAAATAATTCTGAATTCTAACAATTTAAAAAAATAAAATACAAAGTATTAATCTAGGATATTTTTGTAGACAATGTTATAAGTTTTCCCGTCGGGTGCAAATATATGTAAATTCTGTGCATTAAATACATGTGAACAGGCTACATGAAATTGACCATGAGAGAAGCATGGGTTGCAAACTTTAATGTTTGTCCTTGTGCCTTGTTTAAGTGCCCTGGAGACGATCAAATAATTGCGTCAAACAGTGCATATGTGTTAGTGATGTTCAATCGTGTGTTGCCCGCAAACGTTCAAATTAACACGTCAAACATCAGTTTATTTTTGATCTTGTAGCGAACGGTCGTCATGTCATCGTCGGATGATGATTATCCTTTATTGGAATGTGCTGCAATTCTTATAAAAAAAAAAAATGAAAAATTTTATTATTTTAATTTATTTGATTTGTTTTGATTTTATTTTATTTTAGTTTATTTATTTTATTTTATTTTATTTTATTTATTTTATTTTATTTATTTTATTTTATTTATTTTATTTTATTTGATTTTACTTTAATTATTTTATTATTGTAATTTATTTGATTTGATTTTATTATATTTTATTTTATTTTATTTGATTTTACTTTAATTATTTTATTATTTTAATTTATTTGATTTGATTTTATTTATTTTAAAATTTTACGCTTATTTCACTTAACTTTTTTCTTCTTCACTTCACTCTTTTTCGCTTCACTTCACTTTTCCGCAAGTATGTATGTCCTCTTCGCTTGAAGTCTTCACTGCAAAAGAGTCATGCTTGTCAAACATGAGTGGAGACGATCAAATTATCGTCCGTCAAATAGAAATATCAAAAATTTTTGATTTTCATCAAACAGAGCCGACAACAAGTCGGTGTAGCGTACGTGTAGCCGACGAGAGCCGACGACACCAACACAATTAAAGTGTTTGACGCAATTATTTGATCGTCTCCAGGGCACTTTATAGTAACAGCAAAGCTAAGATTGACGGGAAACTGAACCCTTTTAAATTGGAATGGAAGGTCAGTGGGAATAATTGGTATCCGAGACTAACACTATTTAAGTGACAGCTAACCACAAAAATTACGGATTTCCTCAGAAGTGACATTGTGTGACAAGGGGCAGGGGTCAAAAGCTTTGTGACATCACATTTCAAAATTTGTGATGTACAAACGTGAAATTTATAGGTAAACAAAAAAATTTTAAGCATTTATAAACACAATCTTTGTTTTTTAATACTTAAGTTATACTCGTAATGAAGCTTTTTACTGTCCCTGCTTCTTACGAGTATAATTTGCTGAGGTATACTCGCCGTGTCTAGGGTTCGTTACAATAAATTTGTAAACATATTTTATTTTATATTATAATTTTAATCAAAGTTACAAAATTGTCTACCGCGTTATAGTTTCAGCTTTACAACATTTCAAAGATTTTCATTAGATGCAATTTATATAGCCACAAATGCCCCAGGAAGGAGTGCATTTAACAGAGTTGAACGACGCATGGCACCTCTCAGACGCGAACTTACTGGTGCACTATTAAATCATGATGATTTGATAGTTAAATATGAAACTATTGCATGTTGCGGTGTAAGACGTTCTAGTCTTTGGAAATTATTAAAAGAAGAATTTTTACCACCACCTGTGTTAATTAAACAGACATCAGAAGGTTATGGAGTCACAGGGAGTGATGGCAACGACGTTAAGTTTGCTCCATTATTACTACAGATATTATTAAATCTCCAAGCATCATCCCATCGGAAACAAGTTCCATATGATAGTTATTGCCCTAGTGTCGAGTCATACTTATTTAAAAGATCGTGTAGCATATGTGGCCTATATTTTTCTTCATATAAAGCCACCAATCAACACAAACAATCACATAAAAAACAAGAGCTGATACGTATACCTATCGCGAAAATTCGTCCTCAAAGAATTGCGGCTAGACGTGCCCGAGAGATTCTCTGTTTAATGAATGATGACGATGCTTTTGGATGGAAGAAGACGATGTTGATACGAAAGATTTCCCTGGCATCCAAATTCAGAACGAAAATGAAGTCCCTGATTTACCAGTAATAAATGATATAAAGGAGTGGGTCAAAAGTCCATCGACACAGGATGATTAAGTTTTGTATTTTTAATTAGCATAATTAAGTATCTATTATTTCTTGACTAGTCATTCGTTCTATCTGTACTTTAATATTTAACTAAATGTTGATTTTATTAAAGATTATTCAATAAATATAAAAATAAATAGAATATTTTTATTTTTTGATAGATCCATAAAATTAGAATATGTGTGACGTCACGAAAGGGGGGAGCTACTTCAAAATGTGACAACTTGTGACAAGGACGGGGGGAGGGTTTAAAAAGTCCTTAAATTCGTGTGACATAATTTATGGATGGCCCCTTATGCGGTGGCCACTCATGTTTTACGTACTGCGTGTGTACATCGGGAAATATTTGTTCAATGAGAGTATCTTGCGAATTAGCGATTGTGCAGAAATCTGTCGGTAATTTTACGTATTCAGTTTTCGGCGGATGGATCTTGAAGCATTTTAACGCGCACATTTACTTTCTGCTGTACTTTTCAACATTACAGCACAATGGATATGATTTGAAGCAAGCGTTGATCTCATCAGCGTATGTTGAACGTGGAATCACGGGAAGTGTTTGTCTAAAATCACCTGAGAGCCAACAGAAGTAAATTTGTAAAAATTTATGTGGTTCGTTTCGCATTGGCAGCAATGAGCCCATTTTATGATAAACTTCGATTCTAACTTTGAATGTATAATTGTATTGTTGACCGTTAGCATTAGTATTTCGAACTATTTCTGTTCGAATTGACTTCATCCGTGCGGATAAGTAAACCGTTCAATGGTTTAGGTGGTATTTTATTTCAGATAATTGCACTTTTCCTAACGCGCAACACATTTAAGGTGGCTCATTTTTGAGAGCATGACAATGCGGACATTCCTTATCCATAGCACCAATTACCACTTTTGAATTAGCATAATACTCAATATGAGGCTCATACTGAAATTCTAGACGCAAAAAAGAAACAGATGTAAGTGCACGATGTATCTGTTGGCGTTGTTTATCATTTGTTCTGCGTCTATTAACCGTGAAACGGCGTGATTGTCGTTATAAACGAATAACTTTATTGCGCTCAACTCGTGTATCATCTGATTGTTTTTGACGCAATTGCTGCATGCTCACACGTGCATCAGCATTTTGTTGCTGGATTTTTTCTTTGGTTCTTTGGGATATTTTATCTCTCATACTTTTGGACCTACTTGTATTTTCGTGGCATTGCTCACTGCACAAAACACATATGTTTAAATAGTGTTTAAACGTACACTCAATAGAGTGGGGTGCAGCTACCACTGCGTTAATTAAAATGAAAATATCCGTTTTATTTTTGTACACTTTGTTTTTTCAAAAATTTTATTTATAATATTAAAATGATATTTTGCACAGTTACCAAATATTTTATAAAGTTAATTAATTAAATATCGGCGAGCCTCCAATGACGTAGATGATTTGATGGTGTTGACGTTCGAGTTTTCGCGGATCAGTCAGCGCGCAGAATTGATGTCGAACAATGTTGGTGTCGACGCGACGCAATGTGGAATCTAATGTCTTGCAGACGAATGTTGATGTGCGGATAATGCTTGACGAATTGTTTAGAACGAATGTCGACGGTCGAATCTGTGTAACGAATTGAGCCTGCTTTCCCGTTGCCCATCCTTTATGTTGAGTGGGTTGGCGTACAGATGAGTTGAGTTGTGCTGTAGTCTCATCAGCTGTGGTGTGCTATGTAGCATTAGGATGTGCCAGTTTTTCTGAGTAGAGAGGGTGGATGCTTAACTCATTTAGACAAATAGAATTAATGAAATTAATTAATGATGGGAAAAGTTATAGTTATAATTACGGCCAGGGCTATAGCGAAAATATTAGTTTTATAAAAAAAATCATAAAAAAAATTTTCAAACAATAGTTGTAAGAAATTGAAATAATTATTACATATAAAAAAGTATACTTACAACACAAAAGCCGTTGTTGGTTGGCATTTCACTCATCAAAAAAAGCGCGGCAAATTTTAAGAATCTTTGATCGGTAACGCTAAGCATTTATCAGGATTAAACTTAATTACAGTTAATAACACTATAATTGATCAGTTATCGAGCGGGATGAAAAATGATTACATTATTAAAAATGGCTTTAAAAATTAGGGGTTAATGATAAAAAAGTAAAAGGTTAAGGTTGTATGTATTTTTAATGCCACATTATAAAAAAAAATTAAAAACAAAAAATTTCGTGCAAAAATTAAAAAAAAAATTTAATGGTGATCAATCCTTATCGCTTAGAAGTATGGAAAATATGTAGATAGTAGCCGATTCCAGGCATACTGAATACGCATATAAAATTTGGTAAAAGTCGGTTAAGCCATTTCGGAGGAGTACGGTAACTAACATTGTGACATGGAAATTTTATATATTAGATTAATGTGTACATAAGTACTAAAAAACTAAATTATTTCAAGCCAAAAAATGAAGATAAGTTTAATTATTATTTATTATTCAAAAGGTATATTTTCATAAAAGCAATAAAAGTCTGCTGGAATCAAAGCTTCGAGGTCCTGCAGATGTTGCCATTTTTTCTTAGTTATTGTTAAACTATGCGTGTACACAAGATTAGGCTGCTGAGTTCCTAAAAAAAAACGGGTCTGAACATTCGGAAAACCTCACTCACTTTGACTTCTTACCGGCGTCGCTAAGCCGAACTCTGGCGACTCCTTCTCTACCCATATACCGAGGGAGTTGTAGGTTTGAAGAAGCCGTTGGAGAAGAGGGACAGTGAGCTTCTTCATGGATGTGTCTAAGCTTTTGGGGAAAGTTGGTGGAGGGGTCTACTGTCAGCAGCTCTCTATCAACTCCAATTTCAGACTTCCTAACTATTGCGGCATTATCCAGGCCGAGATTGGAGCCATTAAGGTAGCAGTAGATTTACTACTCTGGAGTGCAGCCCCCTTCAGAGGAGTGGCCATCCACTCAGACAGCAGAGCGGCGATTCTGGGTCACCATTTGTACATGCGCTATCGCAAAAGTCTTTACCCTAAGATCGTTCGCAAGAGATCTAGTGATCTCTTTGCCCTCAGTAAGGCTAACCTTTCCCTAGTTTTGGGGCTTGTAACACGCCATTGCCCTATTGGCATCCACGTATTCTTCTTGGCTGTCTTGCGTTAGAGAGGTCAACACTTAATCACTTGGGAGAGCATACCTTCAGACATGCCACCGAACTGGCGGGAATGGAAATTAAACGCCTGCGGAAATTTGTATTGACTACTAAGCGTTTGCAAATTTATTTCCACAATTTAGCATCTTTCATCTCGAAGTACTGTTATCGTATTTTTATACTCTTGCAAGCAGTTGCTACAGAGTATTACAGTTTTGTTCACCCAACGGTTGTACGAGTACATATCACCTAAAACTAAACGAGATAGATACAGGGTTATATTATAAATATGTATATAAATGATCAGGGTGATGAGAAAAGTTAAAATCCGGTTGACTGTCTGTCTGTCCGTCCGTTAATCCGTCCGTGCAAGCTATAACTTGAATAAAAATTGAGATATCTTGATGAAGCTTGGTATGCAGGATCCCTAGTATAAAAAAAATTGATGAATCATTTAGCGTGGCACAAATCACCATTAACCGAAAACCTATAAAGTGCCATAACTAAGAACTAAATTAAGATATAAAACTGTAATTTGGCACAGGGGATCACAGGGAGCACTTGGGGATAAAAAAGTTGCTTGAAATATATAACTGAAATTAAAGGATACCCTTCTCTTATAATGGTTTGTTTGTATGTCAAAATTGGGTTGAATTGGACAAATACATCCCTTAGTCCCCCATACCTAATATACATATTTTCGACCTTCAGAAAATAAATTTTGGAGTGATTTACGACTTCCATTGATGCCATCGATAAACACTAGCCCTTGATGGAGCTTCATCGCCAAAAACTGGATTAAGTTCATCGAAGCAGTGTTGCTGAATTAATCCACGTCGAAAGTTGTAAAAAATAATCGTTCAAAAATGTTCGCGGTTTAATTCTATTTTGCCGAGATGCATATAGCGTTCTGAGTATGTATAATATCAAAAATGTTAAACTTTACGATAAAGTTGTGAGTTGCCAGACTGCATAACAAGGGTTGCCCAATACCGAAATATAAAATACAACCTACAAACTAATGTTTAGAGAAAATAGATGATTAAATTAGTTCCCATATAATCAATAGTTTGATTTTTGTTTTTCTGGCTTCTTAGTACTGAGAATTTGTTGTATTAACAAGAGGTGTGACAATTATTAGAGCAACATTGTTGTAATAAGGGATTAACTATAAGCTACCATCTATGTTGTTCAATGCCATATTCTTATTTCGACATGTACATATGTTATTACCGCGCGAGAATTCGCGATATTGGAGAACATTATGCTATGTTATTACATATTATATGATTTAACGTGTTTTAAGAAAAATAGACAACACGGTTATGCTGAGAATAAACGCATTCATTAATTCACACATGCACTCCCTTTGAGTAGGACTAATTATTAGTGTTGAGTGAAGTGGATGTGTTTTTGAGCTCTTGGATTAATCGTGAAATTATCCTAGTTTTTCATAATGAAATCACACTTGATTTGGCTTTGGACCTACTGGAATTCCGGACGATCCAAGTGGATACAAAGCCTAAAGAAATTGATAAGTACCATTAAATTTAAACAAAAATGTATTCCCAAATACCTTCCCCTTCGTGGCAAATTTCCAAATTTTTTAGTTGTAACGGGTGATTTTTTTGAGGTTAGGATTTTCATGCATTAGTATTTGACAGATCACGTGGGATTTCAGACATGGTGTCAAAGAGAAAGATGCTCAGTATGCTTTGACATTTCATCATGAACAGACTTACTAACGAGCAACGCTTGCAAATCATTGAATTTTATTACCAAAATCAGTGTTCGGTTCGAAATGTGTTTCGCGACAAATTTTGTTCAGCGATGAGGCTCATTTCTGGTTGAATGGCTACGTAAATAAGCAAAATTGCCGCATTTGGGGTGAAGAGCAACCAGAAGCCGTTCAAGAACTGCCCATGCATCCCGAAAAATGCACTGTTTGGTGTGGTTTGTACGCTGGTGGAATCATTGGACCGTATTTTTTTCAAAGATGCTGTTGGACGCAACGTTACGGTGAATGGCGATCGCTATCGTTCGATGCTAACAAACTTTTTGTTGCCAAAAATGGAAGAACTGAACTTGGTTGACATGTGGTTTCAACAAGATGGCGCTACATGCCACACAGCTCGCGATTCTATGGCCATTTCGAGGGAAAACTTCGGACAACAATTCATCTCAAGAAATGGACCCGTAAGTTGGCCACCAAGATCATGCGATTTAACGCCTTTAGACTATTTTTTGTGGGGCTACGTCAAGTCTAAAGTCTACAGAAATAAGCCAGCAACTATTCCAGCTTTGGAAGACAACATTTCCGAAGAAATTCGGGCTATTCCGGCCGAAATGCTCGAAAAAGTTGCCCAAAATTGGACTTTCCGAATGGACCACCTAAGACGCAGCCGCGGTCAACATTTAAATGAAATTATCTTCAAAAAGTAAATGTCATGAACCAATCTAACGTTTCAAATAAAGAACCGATGAGATTTTGCAAATTTTATGCGTTTTTTTAAAAAAAAAAAGTTATCAAGCTCTTAAAAGATAACCCTATATTTTTATTATTTCCCCTACTAACAGCGAATCAAACGTGCGCTTATTTTTTAATTTGCCGCTTTGTTTTAATGAAGCAGCTGTTCTCCATTTTCGCTTTTTTCTCCTTTTCGTTTTGCTTTTGGTTTAGGCATTGCCAACCATTTATAATATAAATTAGGTGTTAGCAGCAGGGACTGAACGTACTCATTGACAGATGTACCCAACTATTTTCTCATTGAGGTATGGCCTCTGAGAATAGTATGGGGCGTACACCAGAGAATCCTTTTCGGAGGAATTCTAAAATTCTGAGAACGCCCCCTAACGGCCGAAATGAGGAATTCACCGCTGCTGGATTAACGTTTAGTGATGAAGCTGCTGACCGGGCAAGCAAAAGTGAAGAGAAATCACTAAATAATGAATCGTACAACTATTTTAAAAAGCTGGGTTGCAAAATATGATGGCTGGTCAATGAGCTTATATAACAAAGCCAAGAAACCGGAAAAGAAAATTATGGCTGAGAAAGCAACACAGCTTTCTTATATTTCTAAAGAGTTGAACACCCCAAAGCGGCTGCGAGAACATTGGGAGCACCACCCCCCACAAAAAAGCCAAAAAAGGATATTGAAATTGTGCAACAAATGACCAGTGAGGTCAAGAAAGTAATAGATATTACGGGTCAACATAACGCATGCGAAAAATGGGTGGATGTCTTAGAGGTAGCGGTGGGTGAAATGGCGCTGATACAGCCAAAAACTCATAGCGTTACAATAGCGTGTAAGGACTTAGACGAATTTACTACGCCTGAAGAAATCTGCGAGGCGCTAAAAAAAAAGAGTGTGGAATCCAAAACCTGGAGAAATCAAGCATAAAAAGTATGAGAAAAACCCGTAGTGGCACATAGATAGCGCTTGTATGCCTACGTGCTCAGGATGCTAAAGCTGCACTAAAATTGGGCAAACTTAAGATAGGGTGGTCGATCTGTCGCCTTCGAAAGTACTTTCCTATTCCCAGATGCAATAAGTGTTTCCACCTGATAGACAGATCTTCTCAATGCACACGTTGTGGAACCGCGAGTCATTTAGCAAAGGTATGCACCAACGTTCCGAGCTGCATGCTCTGCAAAGGGGAACACTCAGTATTAAGCATGACTTGCCCCAAGTACCTGGAGATGAAGACGTCTCTAAGAAAATGAGGATAATACAGTTAAACTTAAATTGCGCAGCAGCACAGGATTTGCTAGATCACACAGTTGCATACTAAGTGAGCAATACTCCTAGCGTCCGGAAAGCACATGGATTGTAGACAAAACCGGCAAGGCAGCAATATGGTCCTGCAAAGGACAGCCTTTTAAGACCAGTTCCAGAGAAGCTCTTAACTGTTTCACATAGGCGAATATAGGAGGAATATATTTTGTAAGTTGCTATGCTGCAGCAATTACAGAATTTGAAGATTTCCTCTTAAGACTGTCTTAAAAACCAGAGGCAAAGATCCAATTATAATAGCAGGGGATTTTAATGCATGGTCGGCTGCATGGAGCAGCAGATATACAAACCATCGCGGGCGCCTAATTCAAGAATTCCTAAGTCAAACGAATTTAACAATAGTAAACAGTGGAATGCAAAACATATACCAAAAAGGAAACAAAGGATCCATAATTGACATTATGTTCGCAAATTATTCACTCAGTAGGCACATTAAGTGGACAGTGTCAAATATATACACAAATAGTGATCATATGGCGATTATAGTTCAAATTTCTTGAACCTCAGAGCCGGAACTCTTCTGCAGATACACTTCCCGAAAGCGAAGCTGGAAGCTACAGGGGTTCGATGCAGACCTGTTTGAGATAGTCTGGAGTGCATCAAGAGCACCAGATGACGACGCCGCCCATCTGGTATCGACTGTGCGAAAGGAACTGGTCGAACATTCGACGCGGCAATGCGTAGAACAACTCATTACAACAAGCAGCGCTCGGTATATTATTGGAATGAGGAAATTGCTACGCTGAGAAAGCTTTGTCACTCAGCTAGACGACGTCTGCAGCGTAACCACGATGAAACGAATGAAAATCGTTTTAGAGAAGTATTTAAAAGCCACAAGAAGCTTCTGAAGTTTGCAATTACCCGTAGCAAAAAATCATGTTTTGAGAAGCTCTGCGAAAAAGCAAACATTGACCCTTGGGGAACAACTTACAAAATCTGTATGTCAGCATTTAAAAGTAAGCGGCACCAACCTAAGGATGTATCTTTTATGGAAAAAGTCGTCTAAACACTATTCCCGAAACACGATCAGATTTCCTATGCCAAGCGGCGAAACAAAGCTGCAGAGTCACTCCCATTAGTCACAAAAGAGGAGCTCCTGGCCATAGTAAAGAAATTAAAAAACAGCAAAGCACCTGGATTAGATGGCATACCTACTAGAGTCCTGAAGGTAGCTATAAGCTAAAAACCTCAACTGTTTGTTAAAATGTACAACGTTTGTATAAAGGAAGAGGTGCTCCCTGACTCGTGAAAAGTACAGCGTTTGGTTCTGCTCCCAAAACCAAAGAAACCATCTGAAGAACCTTCATCGTACCGACCTTTGTGTATGCTCGACACAATGGGTAAAGTGTACGAAAGTATAATACGAAACCGCTTGGAGTTAGTAATCCAGAAAGCCGGCGGATTATCAGAGAGACTATACGGCTTTATAAAAAAGAGATCCATTATTGACGCACTACGAGAAGTCGTCGATACTGCGATTAGTCGACCTAAGAAGCAAATGAGCGCGTAAATGATCTGCGGCACTGGATCTCTTCTGTGAGTCTGGAACTGGCGGAGCAAAAAACTGAAGTTTTACCCATAAGCACCAGGAAGGTACAAGAACAAATAGAGCTCACTATAGGGGAGTACGAGATTACTTCACAGCCGCAGCTGAAGTATCTGGGAGTAATATTGGATTCCAAATTAAAATAAAAGGAACATCTGGAGTATTCTTCCAGTAAAGCAACCAAAATTTATAATGCTCTATCAAGAATGATGACCAATACAGGCTGTTTGCCTTCCAGTTGGCAATTCTTAATAGCGAAAGCAATGAGTTCTGTAATACTGTATGCAGCACGAGTATGGATACAGGCAATGAATATAAAAGCGTATGCTAAACAAATAATTGTGGTGCATAGGCTCTCTGCAATTCGAGTAATAAGTGCTTTCCGGACTATATCAACCGACGCTGCTGAAGTATTAGCCAGTATGCGTATGCTAAACAAATAATTGTGGTGCATAGGCTCTCTGCAATTCGAGTAATAAGTGCTTTCCGGACTATATCAACCGGCGCTGCTGAAATATTAGCCAGTATGCACCCATTGACATCCAGGGAGATGAACTCGAACGATTTTATCAGCTATGAGCGCCTAAAACAGTAGCGGAACGATCAGAGGAGAAAAACAAATGCACTAAAATGTGGCAAAGCGGTGAAATTCCTCACCCAAAGGGCGCTGGACCCATATCCTCATACCGCACATCCACACGTGGATACACAGACGACATGGGAACCTAGACTTTTATCTGACCCAAAGTGGACCCGTGTCCACTAAGTATTGGTTGTCAAAAAAGTCTTGCGGTATTTTCGCTAGTTGGCGCTGAAAGCGTGTAGTTCTAGTTTTATCGCATCAGGTCATGCTATACCTTTTTGGAAAGCTCATTTCACGCGCTAACACGTGTTTGATTGATTGTCGTTTCTTTTAAGTCGTTCGCGAGTTATAGCGTCGCAAACATGGAGCAAAATAAAGAGAAAATACGGCATATTTTACAGTACTACTACGATAAAGGCAAAAATGCATCTCAAGCCGCCAATAAAATTTGTGCAGTTTATGGACCCGATACAGTTTTCATTTCCACCGCACAACGATGGTTTCAACGTTTTCGTTCTGGTGTAGAGGTGGTCGAAGATGCGCCACGCTCCGGAAGGCCTGCCGTCGAAAATTGCGATAAAATCGCTGAATTGGTCGAAAGAGACAGGCAATATAATGTATAAAGTACATATGTATATGGCAGTTGTTTCGGGTGTTATTTTTAAATATATATACACATTTTTTGATCTTCGGTTCATTTGAGCGGTTTATCTTTGTTCGTTTCGCGGTTATCGGCGGTCGGTAAAAAGCATGCAGGGGTATTGTAGAATCCAAGACAGAATTGTTTAGCTGTCAGAATTACAAACTAATTCTGATTTTAAATGTTGTCACAGAATCTGATTTGATTTTCGTCTTTTCGAACATACGCAAAACCAATATTCGAAACAGCTGTTTACTAATGACTTACTTTAAAGGAAGATTTTAAGAGAACAAACATTTATCATATTCATTCATTCATAAAGACGCATGTGAGTGTTAAATTACGTTTTGTAAATCTAATATCTTTAAATATCCGTATTTTTTTCCAAAAAAAAAGGAAATTGTTTCGGTGTACACTGATAACAATAAATACGTGTGAAATCTTTAAGATTAAAAATTTGTATTTTTGTTCTTATTTAGTTGTGCTATTCATTTTGTTCTTGTTTTCTTTATATTTTATTTATTGTTTCGTACTCGTTAGTATATACTTGTGTATACGAGCGATAGTGAGAAAAGAAAATAACCTTTAACCGTTAATAACCTTTGTGTGTGTTTATGTGCATACGTAATATGCTTAAATTATTTTGTTTGTAATCCTGCTTGCTTGTGATTTAATATGAACAAGGCGTATTGCTGGAAAAGTGCCTATTTGGTTTTTGATAATACTAGTATGTATGTATGTGTGAACAATTGAAAATGCCAGTACGTATGTATGTGCTTTTTTTTGCCGGATATACCGGCATAGTGAAATTGTATGCAATTTTTTTTGTGTTGACTGTAAATTCTTTTTTTTATTTTATTTTTAATAAATTACATGTTTGTAATTCCTATTTACCACTCCGGTTAGTTTTTCCAAAATTTAATTAAATCAATTCCCAAAAGTTTTAATAGTTTTAATTTAAATGTAGGATATACCAGCATAGTGAAATTGTATGCCGTATGTATGCATGCAAATATATTATTTTAAAGCACGAATGACGCGGAACAAGAAAATTGGTGAGGTGCAGGTATGCACTTTAAGTACACATGGAAATTTGTGTAAATTTCTGGAATTTGATCGTTATTATTTATACACATATGTATGTGTCCATCAGAGACCTGCATTGAGTATGATCGATCCGGTTTGATCAGCCTCGATCAAAACGGTCACAACTCAGCACAGCGGTTCGCAACAAAATTGTTCGATCGAGTTTCGTGCTCAAAACGAAGGAGTTCGATCAATTGATTTGATTGCACTGCTTGAAACTGATTGTTTGGTTCCGGTATGATGATTGGAAATGATTGTACAGAAAAACACGATCAAGTCAAATGATGCACGAAAACTCATACATCGATCAAGTGTGCGTTTGAATTGATTGTGATTGAACCAACCAGATCGAGAATTGCCCTGCAAATATGTATGTGCATAGTTTGTATGTACATATTTGTGTGTTTTAACGGAAACAAATTGCGATGCATAAAATCCAAAACATTACTGCATATATTTCTTCATTTTTAACGCTTAAAACTAAAATTCAATTAATGCTTAAAATTAATAAACAAAGATAATGCTTAAAATAGTAGGGAACACAAATTTCAAATTTTTATCACTTCTTCATTGAGATCAACAAAAACTTAAAATTAAAAGAAGGTAATAAACTTGGTTTCTTAATCGCTAAAACTTTTAAAAAATGAATTTAAAAACAATTAATTATCAACTGAACATAGTCCGATCCTATTTCTTTTTTCAGTTATAAAATTTCCAGCTAAAGAAAAAGAACGCTCAGCGGCTGCGCTGCTGGCAGAAACCACCCGGTATGACCAAACGGTATGATTGTGATCGAGCTGAAAGCAAGCAGCATTCTCGAACATTCTTTGCTGCTCACACAAGGCGTTCGATCGAGAAAAATCATTACGAAAGAAGCAACAGTGATTGAAACTGATTGTTCGCTTTGAGCACGCTCGCTTACGATCATGCATTTTTGTTGAAGCAAAGTTTTCCGTCACAAAAAATCTGAGTCAATGATCGGGTATGATTGAAAAAATTGTGATCGTTGCAGCTTTCTGGTGTCCATGTATATGTCCAACTTTGGTTGTTACTCATATGTCGATTGTATAAAATATGAATATAAGTATCTGCATATACATATGTATGTTGTTTTTGTTCTTTTTGTTTTTTCTTTTACTTTTCGAATTTGCCCAAGCTTACTATTACACAAGGTTATGCGTAAATAGGCTCTTTTTTTCTTAGATATGTATATGCCAATACATATATAATTATATATTTTCGTTTATACTCTTCATACATATATAAATGCTAACCACCATACATATATAAGAATAAAATTTTGAAATAAGAAGTGGAGTCGATACAACTCACTTTGCCTATTTTGTAATCTTGTAACATGCAAGAAACAAAGCTCTGGAAAATCCTTCAGCTGCTGTGAAACCTTTATACGATATTAAACCGAAAAGAAAAGGCTTAGAGGCGAGAAGTCCCAGATCCAAGAAATTTCACATATTTATATATAAGTATGTATTGAAAATACAATATAAAGGATATTGAAAGTATATATATATATAAATATATATATTAGGTTGTCAAAAAAGTCTTGCGGTATTTTTATTGAATTTTCAATTGTTCATAAAATTGGTTACAATAATGCGATTCAAGTCAAATATACGCCGTTTTGTTCGATGACGCGTTCCCAACGAGATGCCAACTTCATAATGTCCCTCTCATAGAAGCTCGCTTCCCTATTGGCAAAAAACTCGGAGAGCTAGCTACTTGAAAACTACAATATCTCGTACTTGAACGAAGGATTTTTTATTTGAAACAAGAGTTTTTTTTTGGGAATGAAAAAAATGAATTTTTAGACACACAAAAATCGATCTTTTCAGTAAAATCATCACCACTTGCGTAAAAATGTTTATTTCGCCAAATCCTTCGTTCAAGTACGGCGTTATAATATAAGCTAAAGAAAACTCTTCTTTTATTTGATTGCAGATGAACCATTACCTACTTATTATGCTCACCGCAAAGCGTTAAAAAAAAAAAAGTGTATCGACACAACAGCTGTAGTGCCAACAAATGGGCACATTTTTAACTGAAAAATTAAATTAAACAACTTTAAACATATATAAACATATCAACAGTGTTCAATTATTATTAAAAAATCCCGCCTTTGCAAAAAAAAATCTTAGAAAAACCGATTTTTTTTAGAAAATAAGTGTATATAACCCCTTAAGAAATCGTAGTTTCGATAATTTGGCCAATGTCCGAACATTTGTGATGAGTTCATCTTTCGTGAATCGATAAACGGCAGATGGAATTGATCGGCAATTTTATTTTTGTTCGTATCGCATAATAGATGCGGATTTGAAGGCTGATATGTCGAAATGATTATCGCGAAAAGTGTGCGAACTTCATTTGCATTCCAGTGATTATCATTTTCCAGCAATTGTAATTGCAGCCTTGCTTCCAAAAAGTTGCACACACCGTATCATTCACTGTACGCAATGGCTCAAATGAAGTTGAACCGCGTACTTTTATCAATAGCAACCTAAGGTAGAAACAATCGTCGTTTTTCGGGTGGATTGTGTAAATTCGTCCTAATGCATTAGTTGATAACACACCTGGATGTCCATCTACTGGTTGGACTTGCTTTCTGCGTAATTATTTCTTCGACCACGCATTCATGAATTACAAAAGTAAATATCCTACAAAGCGCTTTAGTGCAGTTCATGTATCGACCGTATCGTTCAAGACCAAAAACTGCCATGTTGCTTCCTTTGGTGACGCACTTACAAACGTATTTTATCGATGACGACATCGCTTTCAATATCAGACTCAATATTATATCCGCAAGCCATTTTGACAAATCATCAGGGAAAGCAATTGTCAATTATACTTTTTTAATATCAGCTGTTATTTAACTAATAGTTAACCAACAGAGATTGGGGGTTTAATTAATAGCTAACAAAGCATTGTAAATAAAAAGTACAGAAGAATCGCGGGAAAGTTAACTCGCGAGAAAGTTAAACCTTCCGCTAAGTTGACTGATTTTGAGCGTCCACATTAACTTTTTTGAGCTTATCTTTAAAAAAAACAACCGTTTCTTTAGCAAGAAAAACAATTGCTTCTTTTGCAATTGTAATTTTTTTTTTGTTAAACACAGCCGTTTGTTTAGCAAGAAAAAAATTGAAGGAAAAAGAATTGATATGTATTCCCCGAATTTCTTTGTAAAAAAATGCTGTCGGTGTGGCGAGGTACATAGTACATACATACGTGCTTTGTCATGAACGTTTAAGCTTGAGAGTTGTTTATAGTTAGTGTTTTAAATTTTATTTTGAAAGTAGTTGATTGCATCAATATCTTGATAAAGTGGTATATAAACGATAATGATGCAAATATATATTAATATGCGCACGAAAGTTGTCAGGAGCTATCACACAAAAGAAAATAAACAAACAAGTCTCGACCACTTCTTTAAACCAGCCCTTACATATTAATATGTCCATAAGTAAGTATAATGTGAAAAATACAAACTAAATCCAAGTTTCTGTTTTGTTATGAGTAAAAGTGACTCATGCAAATAAATGAAACGTATTATATCACAAAATTTATGTTTATTTCCAAATGCGAAAAACCTTTGGAGAAGTTAATAATTCGGAAAAGTAAAAAATCTTTGGGACACTTTGGTTAACTTTTTCGCGATTCTACTGTAGTTCGTTAAGTCGTTGGTATTGGTTAAATAATCACTATAAATTCGGCCCTAAATTGAATAAATTACACACGCTCCACAGTTTATGTGTTGAGTTAAAAACATTTATTTACAATCTTTTAAGTGAAGTATTTGTCCGATTCAACCCATTCTGACATACAGACATACCATTATAAGAGAAGGATTATCCCCTAATTTCGGTCTTTATTTTGAATATGACTTTCATATACGCACTACTTAAATTTCCTATCTCAGCAATTTTTCGCTGTGATTTTCCATTTCTGAAATGGCTTATAACCGAGTACTACTGTTTAATCGTTGTACGGGGTCCTATTTTACTAAAACAAGTGCACTTATATGTAACTCGACACTCAAAAACACACTAAAATTGCTTTCGAATTATTACTGAAAGACAGCTTTAAGGAATAGAAATGCCTAGTACCGTTACACACGGAACTGGCTTTCTCTATAACATCGCATGAAATAAGCTGTGAGCAAAATTCCTGGAAGGCAGCTGCGTTTATGGCTATGATGTAGATGTACGACTGTACTAACTTTCCAGATGTACGACTCCACTAACTTTACTTTGCTTGCTATATTAGTAAAGCATTCTAGAATATTTATTCATCAACCTTGCTTTTAGTGAAAGCTCGCTAATCCGAATTAATGATTGCACACCCCAATTCGGATTAGCGAAATATTCGGATTAGTGGATAGGCTATATTTATGTATTTTATTTCACATAAGACGACGCCATTCGAAAATAAAACTCGTTGTCCTGCGTGAAATTAAGTGTTTTGAAATGAAAATAAAGTTAAATTTATCTTTTTTTTTTCAATGTAACGCTTGATAAACAACATTTTTTGGTTTCTGTTCCGGTGCGTAAATGTACAGAGAAGATAGTTTTTCAACTCGTGAGCAGGCCACGTATATCTGGCCGTGTGAAAAACATAGCATTTCCAAATTTATGCCACATACTATGCGACTATTCTTGTATCCTGTTCGTCATCTCAAATGCAATTTTCACTGGAAACGGAATACGTTTGAACTGAAATGGCAAATCGTTGGAACTCAAGGGAATTCATAGAATCAAGTATTCTGCCCCTTGTATTCGATAGGTGCGTCACAATTAGTCGGGTTCCATTACACAGTTTCGGCGCATGAAGATTGGGGAAACATAATAACGACGGATCCTACTTTGAGACGCAAATGATGCGGTGGCATACCAAGCCTGTCCAAAGAATTTAGGAATACCACTGGATAATTCACGGCGTCGTCTTTATAGTCAAGACGATCGATCGATTTGTATGAGCGCAAGCCTCCCGGAATTTGGCTTTGAATTTTCCAGTTGAAGTCAACAACATCGGTATTTTTGGCAGCTAACATTGCGCGTGCACTTAAGAAATCGTAGTTTCGATAATTTGGCCAATGTCCGAACATTTGTGATGAGTTCATCTTTCGTGAATCGATAAACGGCAGATGGAATTGATCGGCAATTTTATTTTTGTTCGTATCGCATAATAGATGCGGATTTGAAGGCTGATATGTCGAAATGATTATCGCGAAAAGTGTGCGAACTTCATTTTCATTCCAGTAATTAGCGTGTTCCAGCATTTGTAATTGCTGGCTTACTTCTCCAAAACTTGCACACATCGAACCATTCACAGTAAGCAATGACTCAAATAAAGTTGAACCGCGTACATTAATCAATAGCAACTGAAGGTAGAAACAATCTTCGTTTTTCGGGTGGATTGTGTAAATTCATCCTAATGCATTAGTTTATAAGACACCTGGATGTCAATCTACTGGTTGGCCTTGCTTTCTGCGTAACTATTCGACGATGCATTCCATGTATAATATCAAGGTATTTTCGAATAGAGCAATGTTCTCACAAACGCATCACTGACGAAAGTTGAGAAAAAACTCGTCACTGTTAATTTTGTTGCTGGCGATGTTTCCACTGGCTATACTGTATTCTCTGGGTTGAAACACACTCTTTGGCCATTCTCCAAATTAACTTCGAGACGCACAACAGTCGGAAAACGTTCATGAATTGCAAAAGTAAATACCCTACAAAGCGCTTTATTGTAGTTCACGTATCGACCGTATCGTTCAATACCAATAATCGCCATGTTACTTCCTTTGGTGACGTACTTACTAACGTATTTTATCGATTACACCAAACTGAAATACTCAACATTGACATGATTTTTGAATGTGAATAAGACAACAGTGGCGAATATGGTACGATCCATGTGTTGTCAACTTCGATACTCACGCCTCTAAATTGAATGCTAAATGTTCTGGTGAGCGACGCCGATAGAGTGGATATCCATCATTTATAGTTTGTGTTTCCGAAAGAAAAGCACGTGGATACTGTTTCGTGCATTTATTGACAGACATACAAACCCCAGTGGGATTGTGGTGTCCGCAAGGTCCATGACCATATTGGTTTTCATCACTTCGTATAATACTGGATCTTTCTTTACATCAGGAATTTCCGCATGATTGAATGATTATATGACATATATGCGTTGCTTCAAGATAATGTCCATCGAAGCTGTTGCTTGAAAAGTCTTGCTGTGATAATACCGCACGTGTGTCATCGCATCCTGAGAGCACTCGTTCATGTGCCTTGGGTTGCTAATGTATGTTGATGCCAAAAAGAACGCCGACCGATATTAGCGCGACCTCTTCATGGCATCGTGACAAATTTCAATCTGTAATTCATCACTTTGTGTGAAAATCACATAACATTTTCACTGAATAATTTTCAAAAATTTTTGAAGCAAACGCCAAATTTGAAAGATTTAAATAATTGAAAAACAAAACAAAAAAATTGAATAAAAAAATTTGTATGGAAAAAATTTACTTTTTGGAATTGTTCAATTTTCCGACTTTTCCTCATGAAAGACATACAGGTTTTTCATTTCTGAACCTTTCCCGATCCACAACGAACAACCTCTTAAAATTTCATCAATATTGGTTCAGCCGTTCTCTTAGCGTTACTAACGAACAAAAATTCATTCGTTTGTATGAGAAAAAGAATAGGGCTGTTTTTAGGGGGTTTCCGACAATTATTCGAATTTTTTTCTTCGCAGAAACCATCCCTGAACCTCAACGAATATTTTAAAAAAAGAATTATCAAATTTGGTTCAGTCATATGAAAGTTATGAGCGTACATACATACATTTTGGCGATTCATTTTTATTTATATATGTACATACATAGATACATATGTACATAGATATAACGCATAAACTGACCGACATATTGGACATCAGGTTTGTAGAAAAACAAATATAATTATAGATACATAGTATATGGGAGTTGGGCGTAGTATTGACCCGATTTTATCTATTTTTGCAAATGCAACATACTATAAACATTCCACTTACTAAAAAAAGAACCCTCGGTCTCATTAAAGCAGACATCCCATCGATCGATTTGCTAAAGGTGTTCACACAAACAAGCGAACACTGCGCAACTGTATAAAAAGATAAAATTTCGAGCTATCGACTATAGTTAAAGCTGTGAGGGGATATTTGTGACTAGGTATAGTCGGCTCGTACCGAAGTAGTTAATAATAGGCATTAACAAATAGTGTACGAAACAAATAGATAAAAACAAACAATAATGAGTGCTTTGCAGCCGCAATATAAAAATAACGGACATGATGAGTCACCGCAGTAATCAGCCGAAATGGAAAGTTAGCAAAGGACGAAGTCAGGAGAAGCAGCAGTAAACAGCAATGGGGAGCAACAAATCCACTAACAGCAACCAGTATGCAGGTACCAGCAATTAAAAAAGGATTATCAGTTCAGAGTGGTATTGACCATTACATTAATGTAAAAAGAAAATCGACACCAATTAAATCAGCAGTCAATACCAAAAAATTTCAACCTGGCACGCCAAATGCTACAAAGCTAGAAATCCTAAATGGCAACAGATTTGCCTTAATGAGCAATGAGCTTAAAGATTATGCAAATATATTTGCATAAGCGTAGCTCAAAAGCTCTTGTTTCCAAAATAAGCAATATAATAGGTACAAATTATCACATTGTGTCCGTTAAAAAAGGTAACATAGATGAAACAAAAATTCAAACATACACTGAAAAAGGTTTCATGGATGTTGTAAAATTCTTATCAAATCATTACAAGAATTACTAACCTTACCAACTGACTAGTAGTTATAAAAGATATAAGGCCTAACTATAATGTGCATAAGCTAGCCTAAGCCAGCGTAAGCAACTGTCCGAATACACACAAATTTTATGTTGCAACTATAATGTACTTTACATCAAGTTTCGTCAAGTTTTTTCAAACGTCATTTGCTTAAGGAAAATACGAAACTGGTCGCATCTTCCGTACGGAATTAGCTGTTTTCGCTTTTTGTCAACAGATACATCATTTTGAATTTGAAGATGTAGGACGACGAATGTTTTATACAAAGTTTAGTCGAAAATACTGAAAAATTAAATGTTTTTACGTCAAAATATGCCTCTTATTTCAATCGCGTGTATATAAAAAAAAAATGTGGTCAATCCCCTTCATTTCTAGGAATCGTACAACAAAACCATCCTACCTCCTCTTCCTGTTTATTTCCCTCACTGAACATGACCGAACTCTTCTTTTTAATTTCACTAATTTTTGTTAATATGCATATTCCGTCTAACAGAGAAGTAAGCATTTTAATTGTTTTTAAATATTTTAATTCTCTAGTAATTTTTGCAAAATCCAGACGAAATATAAAATCAAAGCACGAATTGTTTATTGACCATTTTCTCTTCTGCATGTAAGTACATTATAGTCATTCAAAAGTCTACTCTCCGTTCCTTATGCATTTGACAGACTTTTCGTAAATTTTTTGACAGTAACATACGGCTGCATATGCATATTATAGTTAGGCCTATAGAGTGGTAGACTCTAACGATGTTAAAGAAACACTGGAAGAATTTGGTGTTAATATTAAACCAGTAGTAAATATTTTTAACAAAAACCAAGCCCCACAACCAATATTCAAAATTAAATTGATGGCAAATTCTAATCGACTAAAGAAAAATTAAACACATCCGATTTATTGAAAATATTTGCTCCATCGCAAATTACCGTTGAGGAACCACATAATAGAAATGGTCCTGTATAATGCTGCAACTGCCAAGAGTATGGACACACGAATTCATATCACCCTACACAGTGTTTGTGGGGAGTGTGGTGATTTACATCCTACATCAAAATGTATTATTAAAAGAGATAATTTAAATACATAGCGTAGTATGATTTTAAATCATACCTAATATATGATACAAAACCAAATGTAGAAAACTTTTTTAAGTAAAAAATGAGCGTATTGAACATTTGTATATGGAATGCTAATGGTGTTAACAAACATGCATTGGAACTTATTCGATTTCTGGATGAAAATAATGTAGATATAGTGCTATCATCAGAAACTCATCTTGCGAATGAAAACAATTTCTTTATACCGAGATTTAGACTCTAAGTTACAACCCACCCAAATGGAAAGGCACATGTCCGTTAGAAAACGATTAAGTCACCGCGCATTAAAATCTCATGCTACAGCGTAGTTACAAGCTACAACAAGATCTATAAAAAAAGGGACTTAGACTTAAAGCTGACAGCCATATACTGCTTTAAAATTACAGATATTCAATTTAAATACTACGTAATAGATTTCTAGCAGGTGGAGATTAAAAGTGAAACACATGTACGAGATATGACAATTAAGTAATGAGACTGATTTCATAAAAACCGTATATTTGTATTCCAACGCGTTTTCCATGCTTCGTAACATTTCTGGAACGCTTCGACTGGGATGTCCGCGATTACCCTCGTCACGGCCGCCTGGATGTCCGTAATCGACTCAAAATGGGTTCCTTTGACCACCGATTTGGTTTTAGGAAACAAAAAAAGTCACAGGGTGACATGTCGAGCGAATAAGGCGGCTGTTGCAACACAGCGATCCCTTCAGAGGCCAAATACTGGGACACGCTGAGGGCGGTGTGGCACGGCGCGTTGTCGTGATGAAGGATCCAGTTACGAGCGATATCTGGGCGCACCCTGTTGAATGGTTTTCGCAATCTTTCGAGTACTTGGCAATATTAGACTTGATTCACAGTTTTCCCCGGTGGAACGAATTCTTTTGTGGACGATCCCACGGCTATCAAAAAAAGCGTATAATCATCGTTTTCACCTTCGACTTACTCATGCGAGCTTTTTCGGGCGGGGGGCGCGCGGAAACAACCATTGTGAGCTTTGGCGTTTGGTTTCCACGACTAAGAGCACTATCACCATACACCCTTACAATTTTAACGTACGTTTCCGAAGCTGTTTCGCCCAATCTGGCGCGTTGCTCTTGATTTCGTTTTTTCATTTTCATGACGAGCACTACAAACACACGTCTGCTCAACTTGACGCAGCAGGCGAACTAAACAAGCTAGAGCGATGGTACACATATCAATGGAGAGGGGAGGGATGCCGAAAAAAGTGAAAGGGAATTTCAAGGTAACAGGTTTACCACAAGCGCGGCAATAAAATCTGTCTCATTATTTAATTATCAAACCTCGTATTGGGCCTCACGACTGTAAAAGACGGTGAAGAGAAAAAAATCTTAAATTGACCATGAAACAATGTGACAACAAAGTGAAGTGGTTAAGAATATACATATAAAAATAATATGTAAAATTTTATAAAGTTTTAAAAAATACAAATGCAATTTTGTGTTTAATAAAGTGAAAACGAAAATTACCAACGAACTTCAAAGCAAATAAAAAAAATTCAATCGAAAATATTTTGAACAAAATAAATATTTGACAGCTAAATAATTGTAGTAGTCGTGGTAATATAAAAATTAATAGAGAATTAAATGACTTCGTCAGAGAAAAAAAAAGAAAACAAAACAAAACGGTTCAAAATATTATATAAGAGTATAATTTAATGTAAATATAACTAAAACAAATTTAGGACGACAACAGGGACCTGCAAACATTATTAAGCTTAAAATATATCCAATGCTATGGACTTTCACAAAACTTGATTTCCGATTTAATTAAAAGCAAGTTAAAAGGCAATGCAAGAGAGATCATTGAAATATATTACCAAGCCATTTCTTGGAATGAAATCAAGGAAGTACTCCAAAATAATTTTGGTGATCGACTAAGTTGTGCAGAACTTTTCGATTCACTAAGAGCAGTTACATTTAAAACCACAAGTATATACTTTTTTGACGCGATAAAAGGAAAACTTAGACGCCTCAACAATTCAACTTTATTTGTGCTCGAATAAGATGTAGCAGCTGCAAATACTGTAGCTCACAATAATACCCGCACAGTTCTAAATATTTTTAAATCTAAAATCCCCGAACACATGAAGACTATTCTAACATGTGGGAATCCAAACACTTTAGAAGGAGCAACGAACCTTGGACTCGACAACCAACAATTTTTCACACAAAACAAAAATGAACAAAACTCATCCAAACAAAACAAAAATAAATATAAACAGACGAAATATTAGTTCACAAAATACTTGAAATCCCAGTAATTATCAACAACAAAACTCCAATTACAGCCACAACAAAATCATAATCTGAATTTCAATAGGCAAAACCATAACCAACAAAACGTTAATCCACCACAAAATTTTGCAACCCAAAACGGAAATTACCATCGTTTTGCATTATCTGAGTCAATGGATATACATATGTAAATGTTAATTTTCCAAATACTGGAACTAAAGATTCGAATTTCAAGCAATACAAGGAGCTTATAGCCATTCTAATAATACTTACATGAATACAGATAGTAACAACAGGGCTTAAAATCAAAAACTTTTTGCAAGTTTTCGACCTTCAACTTCGGAGAACTTCCTTATATAAAAGTGAAAACAAAATTAGGACACATCAAATTAATAGTAGATACAGGTGCAACTAACTCAATTTTAAATCCTAGCATTTCCCATCCTAAATGGATTCAAAAGATAAACACCATCTACATAAACACATTACAGCACAAGATCTGTATAAATGAAAAAGTGACAATTAAAGTTTTTGCAGAATTTGGTACAGGACTCGACGTAATCGAATTCTATATAACTAAATTTCATAATTTCTAAGACGGTTTAATAGGCAACGATTTTTTAGGGCCTTTAAAAGCAAACATAAACTATGCGCATAGCACAATTAAGTTTAGGAAATGCGAATTACCTTTTGTTGTCAAAAGCAAAGATGCCGGCAAATACAAGAAAACATAATTCCAGACAAGGGCCTTTTTAACAATATAAAATCAAATTCAGTTTTTAAGTCAGAAAGCATATTCGCGCTGCGTGAGAACAACGCAAATTTCAATATTATTGAAGAATAATAATATGAACCTTTGAAGGAACAAGTTAAAACTCAGCCAATTATAAACATATATTCAGATATTTTCAATGAAGAAAATACTAAAATAAGCAATTAAACATAAGATAAGGACTACTGATAACGTCCCAATCGTCACTAAATTATATAAATAGATATCCTTATATTCATAAAGAAGAGGTAGAAAAAAAATTCAGGAAACGATGATAATAAAGATATTGATTGATAATAAGAAATAAGGCACAGCAATTCCCCATTTTCAGCACTCATATGGATCGTAGCGAAAAAGACCGATGCCAGTGGAAAAGCTGAATTGAGACTTGTAATAGGCTATCGTAAACTAAACGAAGTAATGATATACGACAAATATCCAATTCCAAATATTGATGAAATATTAGATAAATTGGGTAGATGCCAATATTTCACCACCCTAGATTTAGCAAAGGGATTCAATGAAATTGAAATTGAAGAAAATGACATTCATAGAACTGTCTTCAGTGTCGAGAGAGAACACTACGAATTCTTGCGAATGTCATTTGGTCTGAAGACAGCGCCAGCGACATTGCAAAGATTAATGAACAATATCCTCAAATAATACGTAAACAAGACGATATAATTTTTCACACATCCATAGAGGAACGCATTAATTCCATTAAGTTAATTTTTAATTGGTTAAAGGAAGCCAATCTTAAAGTACAATTGGACAAATCAGAATTCTTGAGAAAAGAAACTGAATTTCTTAAACACATTGTAACAACGGATGGTATTAAAGCAAAGAAAATATAGCGTGTCAAAAATTTTCCAATACCCAAGACTCCTATACAAATTAAACAATTTTTTGGTCTAACCGGTTACTAAAGGGAATCTATGTATAAAGAACTGTTCTCTGATCGCCAAACCCATGACTAGATATTTAAAGCAGGATGCAAAAATGAACACTTCTGGCCCACAATACCAAGAGAGCTTCAATACACTTAAAACATTACAAATTCAAGACCATGCTTGTCCGGAGTTTACATAAACATTCACCCTCACAACAGATGGTAGTAACTAAGCTTTAGGTGCTTTCATAGGATAATCATCCCTGTTACGCGAGTTGTACTCTTAATGAACATGAAATTAATTATAGCACAATTGAAAAGGAACTTCTAGCAATCGTATGGGCAACTAAATACTTTAGACCATATATTTTCAGACGCAAATTATTAATCGAGACTGATCACAAACCCTTAACATTGCTTTTTTCCATTAAGGAACCTAATTCAAAACTTGTCAGATGGTGACTAAAATTATCTGAATTCGACAATGAAATAAAATACAAAAAGAGAACGAAATTGGCAACGCAGACGCGTTATCTCGTATTGAACATGAGCCAATGAATATAAATGCGTTAAAATGCGATCCTTCGACAATTAGAAAGACTTTGTCTCCACTAAATCTTTTTAAAAATCAAATATTTATCGAGTTGCATCAGGATCCATGAAAATAAAAAAGGTGCGTGGAGTCCCTACGCGCGGATGAAGTTATACTTCTTAGTGATATTCCAAAAAATGCATATCATTTTGTATGAAGGAAAACTTGCGAGAGGGAAAGGATAAAAATATGCGTTGAAATCTTACAACGAAATCAAATTTGATACGGACACAGGAGGCTCGTTGTCGTTCATAAAATTTTCTGATAACATCAAGATGTTTGACTGTTTAAATACTCTATCTGAGAAATCATCAACATGAGCACGAAGACTTTGACAATTGAATGATATTATTGATAAACATTTCTTGTGCTAAGAAACTCGAATAATTCTTTTTCTAAGGTGATAATTGGATTTTGACGTAATTTTATCATTTCATCTCGCAAAGCGCGACATGACCAGTCATTGCTTCCAATGCCATGATAAAATTTTTTCTGTTTGTTCACTGGGATAATGTAAACTCCTTCAATGGCAACATCTCTTGACAGTGCGACATAAACTAACTGTTGAAATTGAACCTTTTCATAATAGTAAACAATTGTCAACCCACAAGCTGGTGCCAGTGGAAAGTGGTTTCGCTTAGCTGACGTACTGTACTTATTGACTGCATTATTTTTGTGTAAAACCTTGGAATTTATTCATTAAAATCACCACTCAGAAGTCGTTTTATCCGTTGTAAGCGAACGATTTTCGAAGAAACATCATTTTTAATATGCCACACGACAAAATTAGAAATGAAGTTCTTAAACCTCACGCTGTCAGATCAAAACGATACACCTCGTCATCGCGGGTTAATTTCCAAAAAATGTAATTTTTCAAAGGTCAACGCAGAATATTTCAACCAAAAGTCACATAAAATAGTTGAGAATTCGCAGAAATGAAAGACAAACAAAAGAAAAAGAAGTATAACTTCAATAATGCACAAGCATACAACATACATATGCGCACACATGTGAATAGTCACCTCGTCATCGCGGGTCGATTTGCAAAGAAAGTAAATGAAGACTGACCAGAGAACTTAAAAGTATAGAGAAGGTGCAGGTTCGACTGCGAACATTTGATAGATTCAAATTATGTATTAATGTAGGTCGGAATTCGCCTCGCAATTTTAACATTTTTTACAATTCTCTCACATATTCTAACCGATAATATGAAAAGACAGAAATATATGTATTTATAAAATGATTTCTTTAATATTTCATAGGATGGAAATATGTATGTAGAACTTTTTTATTTTTGATTTATTATTTTTCAAATCATTTGATGTTAATTTGATCTTATTTTATAATAACTCATTTTAAATATATAAAAGATTTACCTAAACATTATGATGATATTTTCATGATTCATAAGCAATGTACGAATGTAAACAATTTCGTTTTGCCGTCGGCATTTCAATTTCGCATGCTTCAATTTTTGCTTTCAACCAAGAAATCGCTTGTATGTACAGTAGTATCTCGATAGATCGGATTATAGATATTTTTTTTAATGGTTATTTGCGGGAAAGAAATTTGACACAATTAACATACATTTTTGATTCAAATTCAGTTTTTATTAAAATTTTATGTAAACATGGATACTTTTAATTGTTATGCATTAAATAAAATTTTATGTAAACATGGATACTTTTAATTGTTATGCATTTGAAAAAAAGTATCAATTTTGGTCTGTTTAGAGTTTTCTATAAACATTTTATCTGCAGTTTCCTTTAAGCGTTTTAAAGTTAAAATGTCCATAGCCGAAGCGTCAATATGTTCTGCCCACTGAATCGCTTTGGAAAATATACATTTTGCTTCACTACTACTGATTTTATTTTCCACTTCAACTATGCTATAGTCAGAGTCAGAACCATTTTCCTGAATATTATCGTTTTCTAACACAGACCGCACAATTTCCCGATCAGAAAAATCGTATTCGAATTCATCTTTTCCAGTGGCCCAGTCATTTATGGTTTGAGTATCAACTTGAGCGTCCAGATTTATTGAAGCGATGATGGTATGAATTTCATTCATGTCTGAATTAGCGGCTGTAAGTTGAGCCAGAGGTATCAAATCTTCCTCCATCCATTCTTGTCGGTCAATACACAACAACTGGTTCCAACTGCGTACAATATTCTGCTGTGATATACCTAACCACGCATTGTTTAAAAGTGTGACGCAATTTCGTAGCGTAAAGTTTTTTAATGCAATTCCAATATCTGTATTATCAATTAGAAGATAATTCAAAAGTTGTTTTCTGTAAGACACTTTAACATTTTGAATTAAATTTTGATCTAAAGGGTGTATGATTCAAATAGTTATCGAGAAAATTTTATCAGGATCCATGAAAATAAAAAACAAGTACAGTTTTAAGAACACAATAACTCAATTTATTATATTTAATATTATATGATAAGAAACCTTCTAAAATACCCTATAAAATCACCGAACACCATCTAAGCCTCGTGAAATTATTCACATATACGTTTTCTGTAAATTAGACACTGGATTTTTAAGACAATAATTGGTAAATTTAGAAAATTTGCCTATAGATTGAATGGAAGAACTTGTATAGAATTTAAAACCAAATTATTGCATTGTCGCAACACTTACGGTAAAATTGAGAAAATCATTTTTGATAATGAACTCGGTTTCAAAGCTATACCAATGCAGGAATTTTTATGAGATGAAAATATTATAACACACTACACTTCTAACAGCAATCATACTTCAAATGCAGATATTGAGAGATGTCCTCATAGAGATACAATTAATTAACATATTAGACTTTTGAGACACAACAAAAGAAGCCAACATGAAACAGTAGAAGAAAATATTTTCGGAATAACAGGGTTTTATAATAACACGATACACAGTACCACAAAAATTAAACCAATCGACTTTATAAATGGAAAAATCCATGAAGACAAAAACAAAGAGAACCATAGATTATATAATATATAGATAAAAAAGCCGTTTATATACAAGAAGGTACGAACTTTATAAAATAAATTAGATGCGGAAAAAAGCATAGAAAATAAAGAAAAATAAGGAAAAATAATTAAAAGCCACTAAGACTGGATTGAAATATTATAAAATACATTTGAAACAAAATAAAAAATAAACTTTAAACAAACAAATATACAACTTTTCAGATTTTTTTTTTGAAGTTATACTTCTTATACGACGCCGGAAAAGGTTGCCATAGATTCTGGTTGCGCAACCTTCCATATAAAAGTAACGCAAGGTTGCGCAACCTCGCTCCATCCATATGAATGTAACGCAACCTTGTCTGCGAAGATGTGCGAGCAGCAAGCGAAGCGGTGACAATCGGCGATCGTTTGTTCGTTTCTTTCGGCACAGCTCGGCTTTTCTACCAACAACACAATGTTGCTATGCTTATGCTGCTGTTTTTTTTGTTTTCGTAGAACAATGTTTCAATTTTTGGTTGGTGACATGTGTGCGCATAAATATGTTTGTATGCTTGTGCATTATTGAAGTTATACTTCTTTTTCTTTTCGTTTGTTCTGCGAATTCTCAACTATTTTGTGTGACTTTTAATTGAAATACTCTGCGTTGGCCTTTCAGAATCACACAGAATCATTTCTGTGGTTTTTGAAATCGACCCACGAGGACGAGGTATATCGCTTTATCTGGGAGCGTGAGATTTAAGAAAATCGCTCGCTTACAAGGGATAAAACGACTTCTGAGTGGCGATTTTAATGAATAAATTCACAGAATCATTTCTGTGCTTTTGGAAATCGACCCACGAGGACGAGGTATATCGTTTTATCTGGGAGCGTGAGATTTAAGAAATTCATTTCTAATTTTGTCTTTTGGCATATTAGAAATGTTTCTTCGAAAATCGCTCGCTTACAAGGGATAAACGACTACTGAGTGGTGATTTTAATGAATAAATTTCTTTTGATTGAAAATACTCTGCGTTGGCCGTTAAGAAGTTAAGACTATACTTCTAAGGGATCACAGCAATATTATGTATATATTTATACATATTATGTATATGTATGTATATTGCTGTGATAAATTTATTGCGAAAGCAAATGTTCTACAAAGTATGTATATTTCTATACTTAAACAAAATTATTAGAACCATCGTATGTTTCTTGCATGCATAACCAAATCATACTTAAGTCAGCGCAACCTAAGTGTCAATGGTGGTGTTGGTGGTAAGCGGCTAGAATGCCACGATGTGAACACTGGTTCGAATCTCAACAGAATTTATTTTTAAATTTTTGCTTTTTAACATCGTATACTATACTAATAAATATTTTCTTCTTACTAATAGAAAATAAATGTATCACAGCAATATACATATACATAATATTGCTGTGATAAATTTAATTTCTATTAGTAAGCAAAAAATTAAAAATAAATTTGTTAAGACTATACTTCTCAGGGCATCACAGCAATGTTATGTACATGTACATATATACATATTATGTATATGTATATTGCTGTGATAAATTTATTGCGAAAGCAAATGTTCTACAAAGTAGGTATATTCTATACTTAAACAAAATTATTAGAACCATCGTATGTTTCTTGCATTCATAACCAAATCATACTTAAGTCTGCGCAACCTAATTGTCAATGGTGGTAAGCGCTTGGAAGGTCAAGATGCTAACACAGGTCCCAGTTTCGAATCTGGACAGAATAAATTTTTAATTTTTTGCTTTTAACATCGTAACTATACAAATTAATATTTTTCTTACTAATAGAAATTAAATTTACCACAGCAATATTATGTATATGTATATTAGGGTGTCCGTTATTTACCAAATTGATTATTTTTGACGAGACGCCCCCCTAAACTTTTAGTTTTCCATCTAAAAAAAAATATCAGACCATAAAAAGCCCTGGTCCCCGTCCGGACAATTTTTCGATATACTCACCCCTTTAAAAGTTATTCAAGGTTAAACTTCTGGGTAATTTCTGGAATTTTCGAGCTTTTACGGAAAATTGAAATTTTTTTTTGTAAAATTCAATTGTTTTGTTCGACGTTTTTTGTAGAGCATTCAATTCTGTATAAGAATATGACTTTTTTATTCCTACAAACAAGAAAGTTCCAGAGAAAAAAAAAATATTTGTAAAATGTGGCAAAATCCCATGGGAAATGTATCGTGTTTGGGGCAAGGTTTATTATGAAAATTAAGGGCTTTTTATGGTCTGATATTTTTTTTTAGATGGAAAACTAAAAGTTTAGGGGGCGTCTCGTCAAAAATAATCAATTTGGTAAATAACGGACACCCTAATATACATATACATAATATTGCTGTGATAAATTTAAAAATTTAAATAAAGAAAAATATTTATTTGTATAGTATACGATGTTAAAAGCAAAAAATTAAAAATTTATGCTGTCGGGATTCGAACCTGTGGCACTCGTAGCATCTTGACTTTCCAAGCGCTTACCACCAACACCACTGTTGACACTTAGGTTGCACTGACTTAAGTATGATTTGGTTATGCATGTAAGAAACATACGATGGTTCTAATAATTTTGTTTAAGTACAGAAATATGCTTTTGTAGAACATTTGCTTTCGCAAACATACAGACAAATGTGCAAACGACATAATATATGTATGTATGATTGTTTCGCATTTTGCTTCTGAATATCACCAAGAAGTATAACTTCTTCCGCGCGTAGGGACTCCACACGCACCTTTTTTTATTATTTTACATTGTACCTAGTATATAAGAATAAAACACTAACAAAAATTCTGGTGCAAATAATTAGGAGAGATACTTAAATGCTAAATGTTAAGACATACATTTCTACTGTTGTCTTACTAGGTCGGAAGGCTTCTTGCGTTTCAACCTGATTTCTCAGCCAGCAGTTTTGATGAGTCTGGAGGCTTCCTCATTAACGTGCTGTCTAAGGCTCAGTTCGTGAGACTTTGCTAATTTGGAGATTTCATTTACCACTGAATTCACACTTAGATCACGGTGCAGGTCAGTAGATCTAGCATACGAAGGAGCATTAACCAAAGTCCTTAATACCTTACTTTGAAAACGCTGAATGCTGGTAATACCGCTTTGACTTGAGTAACCCCATAGTTGGGCTCCGTAAACCCAAACTGGCTTTAAGACTTGATTATATAATAACAGTTTGCTTTGTATTGATAGCTTTGATTTCCTGCCAACTAGGTGGTAAAGTTTGCCAAATTTCATATCAAGCTCGCTCCTTTTTTTTTGATATGCTCTCTCCAGCGTAGCTTAGCATATAAGGTGATACCTAAATACCTAGCACTGTTATGGTGTGGTATAGGAATGTTATTTATATAAATTGGACAATATGCCGGTTTTTTCAAGGTAAAGTCGACATGAATTGATTTGGTGTCGTTTAATTTGATGCGCCCCTTAGATGCCCACTTAGTAATTGCGTTGACTGTTGTCTGCACTCGTCGACTAGATACTGAAGCTGATTCTCCAGCTGCTTACAAAGCTGTGTCATCCGCAAATGTCGCTGTCATATAACTAGAATCAGATGGGAGGTCACTGGTAAAAAGTAAATAAAGCGTTGGCCCCAACACACTTCCCTGGAGAACACCGGCTTCTATCGGTTGCAAGTTTGAATACGCATCCTCTTGTTTAATGCGAAAGTATCTGTCTTTTAAGTATGAAGCAATTATTTCACAAAATTATCTGGGTAGCATGTATTTCAATTTGAGCAGTAGCCCGTATGCCAAAAGTTGTCAAAAGCTTGAGACACGTCCAAAAAGCCGCTGTACAAACGTTCGTTTTATCGATTGCATTTTCAACGAAATTAACGAATCGGTGTACCTGGTCAATTGTTGAATGATGGTCACGGAAGCCAAATTGATGTGTTGGTATTAGATGTTTTTGAGCGATTATTGGTTTGAGCCTATTTATTATATATATTCTCAAAGATTTTAGATAATTAGAAATTGGTCTGTATGATGTAACATCGTGTACTGGCTTACCCGGCTTAGGTATCATTATGACTTCAGATACTTTCCAAAGCGATGGCACGTATCTTAGGCATAAAGCACTGTTTATAAAGTTTACAAGTTTTTTTTATACAATTCTTTGGTAAATTGCGTAATATTTCTCCAGTTATTAAATCTTACCCAGGTGCTTTTTTGAGTCTTGTGTTCCCGAAAAGATTTTTAATTTCTTTAATAGTAACAGGAGAAATGTTGATGTATGGATCGAACCAACTATTTTCCCAGTTTATCTCATACCCATCGTTAGGCGTAAATGCGTTTCTCAACTGATTTGCAAATACGGCAGCTTTCTGTTCATTCGTTGTGAGTTTATCCAGAAAAATTTTTAAATTCTTTAATTTGTGCTCTTAGTTTCGCTGTACATTTATTAAGCTCAGTTTTGAGGGCAGAGGACCTAGTTCGCAGCCATCTCCGTCGAAGCTTGCGCTTTTTATGGATACTTTCTAAGATGTGTTTTGGGTATTTGGTATCACATAGATTCACGCGAGTATTTGGTGTACTCTTCCACGCGTTTTAAATTATTTTTGTGAAATCTTCAACCTCACAGTCCAACTCGATACCAGTCGATATGTGCTTAAGCTTTGGGTCGACTTTATTCAATATATTTTTAAATTTATACCAATTAGTGTGTTTATTACATAACGTTGTCTTGGCGGCCGAAATAATTGGCTTTTCATACAGAGTTAGTAGCACTAGAGAATGGTCAGAGCTTAGGTCTGAGCAATCTTTAATACATAAATTGAGGTCCGGTGTTTTATTGATTATAAAGAAGTCCAGAAGGTCTGGCAATTTCTGACTAAAATTGCATCCAACAGCTTGTATAGCTTCGAGAAGTTCTCGACTTTTGGTTGTAGTTAAACGAGATCCCCAATGAGTGTGTTTTGCGTTAAAGTCGCCACCAATGATATACCTTCCGTCATATTTTTATATTATGTCTAGGTGGACTATACAGAGCAATAAGATACAATGGGTGATTGTGCAATTTAACTGAAATTGTTGTAGCTTGAATTTCTTCCGTCTTAATCGGATCTTCCTCACAGTGTTCAATATTGCTTTTGATAATTATAGCGCTCCCTCCTCGTGCTGAGTTTGCCGGGTGTGGTGTGTGATATAATTCATAATTTTTAAATTTTAAAAATGATTGGTTCGTAAAATGCATTTCAGATAATAGATATAAATCAATATTTCTAATGGGCACGTTCCATAGCATTATTCTCAAAGAGTTATTGTTCATCAATAATACCCTGGATTAAAATTATATTTCTCACAGTCGCGGACACACAGTATATTGACATACAGCATTTCACTAACAATAACAGATACATACCGATCAAGACAGGAGAACTGAAAGTAATTGACCAATACAACAAAATCTTCCACATTGTTAATATAACTGCTTACACGAACACATTAAATTAAATTTTCGAAAATATACAAACACTTAAGGCTAGCACGGTCGAAACCAAGACATTAAGAGACACTATTTGAACTGCTATAACACTACACTACCGGCACTCACCTTTGGTGATTTTGATGCAAAAAGGTTTAAAAACGTTGGCACTTGAGTGGTTGGAAACAAGCGAGTGGGTATGCGCACGGACCGATAACAAAAGAGGCTCGGCGCCGTCCGTCAGTCCCTTTTGTTCATTGTGTCCGGTGTCCTCGTGTGTGGTGTATATGATGCAGGTGTGTTGAGTGTGAGGTGTGGATGTGAATGTGGTACAGATGTTTGGAATATGATGTGTGGATGATGTTGATGGTGTGGTCGTGTTGAGTATGGTGTGTATGTATGGGGTGAGTCATATTATATTAAGAGGGGGGTCAGTTGCTCAGTTAGCCATCCCGGCCCCCCTAAACGACTGTTTAGCCTAAAAGGCGCTGCAGCTGTTGCAGCGTTGCCACAACGCTGCTCAGACCCGTTGCTCGACGAGATGGTGACCCAGGCTGTCGACGCCGCAATGATGTTCCGCTCCGCTGGGGTGCGGCACGAACTGAGGTTTGGAATCGGGGTATGCGGCCGCGATGGATGGTGGATTCACCTTGCGTGACGAGCTGCGGTGTAGCAGCGTGTGGTGCGGTCGGTGGCACATTTGGCACAGCCCACGTGAATCACACTCTGTAGTTGCATGAGTGTGCGACAGGCAGTTGAGGCAATGCCCGTGAGCCTGAGCAACTTGCTGCCGTTGCAAAGGCCGCATACCCCGAAATATTCCACAATGGTGGAGACGATGAGGGCGTCGACAGATGGGACACCTTATCCGACGGGTCTCCGAAGTCCTCGATGTAGTCGCTGGTGGTCGGGTGCTACCACCAGGTGCGGGTGTAAGTACCGCTGCAGGCGCGGTTGCCGGTGCACTTGCCGGTGTTGTTGTGCCTACAGTTCGGGGCGCTGGTGTAGGCCCGGTGCGTGGTGCATTAGTAGCCCGAGCGGTTGATGGGGTTGCGGCTGACGTATCTACATCCATGGTGATCTGTGGTAAAGGAGATGGTTAGTTATACATATTTGTCATATGAATTGATATGGACAATCGTGCCACGATATGTGGTATGAATGGGTCGTCATTTTTCGTTAGTTTTCACTGTTGTCTTTGACGGTTTGTTATTTTTGACGGTCGATATTGGCGTATTTCTCGTATTACTGTTAAATTTTGTGATTTTATTATATCGCGATATTATCGGTTTGGTTTTTTCGTTTTTCGGATTCGCGGTCGTCGGTAGTCGGTAAAAAGCACAGCTTCACGAGCGGTCTGGTTAATGTTTCGTTTTGCGTACGGAGATCCACGACCCGGATGTGACCGTCGGAGCCATAATGAAGCTTTCCTATGCGGCCAAGCCGTTACTCGGTAGGGGGTAGACAATCATCGTAAATGAGGACGCAGTCTCCAAGTTTAGACGCTTGTTCAGGAGTCTTCCAACGATATCTTTTGTGGAGATCCTTTATGTATTCGTCCTTCCATCGGCGGCTGAAATCATGATGGAGAATTTTAATTCGTTCCCATCGATTTAATAGAGATAGCGACTCCACGCCTGGCTCAGGAATGGCAAGGATGGGTGCTCCTTTTAGAAAATGCCCTGGAGTTAAGGCGGTGAAATCTGAGGGGTCTTGCGATAGTACTGTGAGTACACGTCGAGCGACGAAGCGAGCAAATTCCGCGAGAAAAGCCTCCGTCGGCAGATTACTACACAGCTCAAGGTGTACTGCCTTTGTCGTGAAACATACAAAGACAGCCACTTAGCCTTTCATGAGATCGGGAGACCTTAACATGGACGCCTTTACCTGGAAAGGCCCAGCAAAATCAACACCTGTTGTGGTGAAAGGCAGAGCGAAATTGCAGCGTTCCGGTAGAAGTGCTGCCATAATCTGCGTTCGCATCTTCTGCTTGTGCATAGTGCAAATCTTTCACGTGAAGATGCACTTCTTGATTTGCGGCTTAAGACGGGGGATGTAATACTCCTGGCGTACCATCTGTTGCATGAGGCGATGTTCGGCGTGTAGCATTAAGATGTGGATGTAGTGGAGGAATAATGTGGCAAATGGTGACCTCTCTGGAATTATTATGGGGTGGCGTTCATTGTATTTTAGGCTCGAATTAGCGAGCAGCCCATTGACACGAAGCAGACCTTTCGTGTCCAGAAATGGGTTTAGAACTAAGAGTGAGCTCTTTTTATCAATCGGCTTCGATTCTCTTAGTACTGATATATCGCGGCTGAAGTAGCGCGCTTGTGTGTATGCTATTAGTGCGACCTTTGCCTTTTGTAACTCTAGGTGCGTCACTGTGTTGCATGGGAAATTATGTGATCCCTTGATTTTGCTTTTGAGTTGCTCTATAAATTTGAACATATAAGCAACTACTCTGAGAGCTCTTGGAAACGATGAAAATCGTTCAAGGATGTCGGTATCATCCAATAATGTATGAAAGGTGGCGATTTTTCGAACTTCTGGGGCGATAATGTTGCGCATGGGGGATTGTGGCCAAGAATCAGGAGATTCTATCAACCATCGGGGGCCATTCCACCAGAGGGTGGTAGTGGCAAGGTGCAGTGGCTTGCACCCTCTTGTACCTAGATCGGCAGGATTGTCAGCACTGGCTACGTGACGCCAAGTGGCTGATCCCACTAGGTCAAGAATTTGAGACGTTCGGTTAGAAATATACGTCTTCCATGCATGTGGTGGTTTTTCCAACCAGGCTGGTACAATTTCTGAATCGGACCACATATATAGTTTGCATTTTGTCATATTTAAATGCATTTGCACCATGCCTACTAATTTTGAAAGTAGTAGTGCGCCACATAACTCAAGTCGTGGGAGACTTATAGTTTTTAAAGGTGCCACCTTTGCTTTTGCGACTAATAAGTGGCTTGTGGTCGTGGTGTCACTTTGCGTGCGCACATAGATAGTAGCGCAGTATGCCTTTTCTGAGGCGTCACAAAAGCCATGTAATTCAACTTTGTGATCGGGAGAGTAATTTACCCATCGTGGAATTTGAATCTGAGAAATGTCATTCAGTCTCTTTGCGAACTGGGACCATTTTTCTAAGCGAAGCGGTTTCACTTGTTCGTCCCAGTCGGTTCCATCTAGCCATAATTCTTGTATTAAGATTTTCGCTTGGATCATAATTGGTGAAAGCCATCCTGCGGGGTCGAAAAGCTTTGCCACCGAGGATAAAATCTGTTTTTTCGTAATGGCTGATAATGCGGATATGGACTCTGTCGTGTATGAGAACTGGTCCAATATCGCATTCCATTGGATGCCTGGTGTTTTTGTTGTACTTTCCTTTTCGAATATAAGGAAATTAGTGTCCAACAAATTTTCGTTTGGAATATTTTTGAGTATATTCGGGTGATTTGCCGTAATCTTTTTTAATGGAAACCCTGCGGATTTGAGGGCTTTAATTACCTGTGATAAGGCTTCGTATGCTTTTGGAAAAGTATGACTTCCAGACAAAATATCGTCTACATACGTTTGAGTTTTCAACACTTCAGTTGCCAGAGGTAACTCCGACTTTGTGTTGTCTGCCAATTCGTGGAGAGTACGAATGGCTAAATATGGTGCACAGTTAACGCCAAATGTAACTGTTTTTAATTTGAAGTCGCGTAAAGGACTGGTGGGGGATCTTCGGAACATGATACGGTGAAAATCTTGGTCGTCTTTATGGACGCCTATTTGCCGATACATCATTTCGACATCCCCATTGAATACGTATTTGTATATACGCCAATTTAATATCAGAAGCATTAAATCTGGTTGGAGTGTGGGTCCCGTAAATAGGATATCATTTAGGGAATTCCCTGATCTAGTGGTTTTCGAGGCATTAAAAACAACTCTTACTTTTGTTGTTTTTTTGTCTGGCTTTACTACTGCGTGATGTGGCAGGTAAAAGGAGTAGTATTTGCCGTTGACGACTTTCTCCCCTGGGTTTACTTCCTCCATGTGATCTAACTGGAGGTAATCTTCTAACACACCATCGTATTCAGATTTGAGTTCGCCTTTTTTAAGTAGGTTTCTTTCCATACTCAGAAACTGCTGAATTGGAGAGGTGCGAGAGTGACCTAAGGCGAGTGTGTTAGGAAATTGTTGTTTAAGTGGTAGTCGTACGACGTACCGATCATTTTCTGATCTAGTAGTTGTGGCTTTGTAAAAATCCTCACAATACTGATCTTCAGGGGTTGTGACTGATATGGGAGTACGTATATTTAGAATGTATGTATAAGTATGTATGTATATGTATACACTGTTTTTATTACATCCTGTAACAAAAACAAGAACCAAACAGAATTCTTCTACTTTTAAATCGTCAGATTAACGATATGCTCTATATAATTGTCAGATTATCTTTTGGGAAGACTCTGACATCAAGTTCATCCCCCTCCATAAAAATCTTATATATATATATAACAAGGTCATCTTTTTTTTACAAGTTTTAAAATCAATAAATGACTTTTGTCCACGTCGAAATTGTCAGAAATTGAAATGGTACACTTTTTAGAGGTTCATTAACATTCGCTTAGAAAATCTGACATGCTCGAATAACTTTTTTTTTTTTAACCTGTCATTACGGCCTACAACCCTGACTTGATTGTCAGATTAATATATATCGACTATCAGAAATAACGGGTGATTTTTTTGAGGTTAGGATTTTCATGCATTAGTATTTGACAGATCACGTGGGATTTCAGACATGGTGTCAAAGAGAAAGATGCTCAGTATGCTTTGACATTTCATCATGAATAGACTTACTAACGAGCAACGCTTGAAAATCATTGAATTTTATTACCAAAATCAGTGTTCGGTTCGAAATGTGTATATCGACAAATTTTGTTCAGCGATGAGGCTCATTTCTGGTTGAATGGCTACGTAAATAAGCAAAATTGCCGCATTTGGGGTGAAGAGCAACCAGAAGCCGTTCAAGAACTGCCCATGCATCCCGAAAAATGCACTGTTTGGTGTGGTTTGTACGCTGGTGGAATCATTGGACCGTATTTTTTCAAAGATGCTGTTGGACGCAACGTTACGGTGAATGGCGATCGCTATCGTTCGATGCTAACAAACTTTTTGTTGCCAAAAATGGAAGAACTGAACTTGGTTGACATGTGGTTTCAACAAGATGGCGCTACATGCCACACAGCTCGCGATTCTATGGCCATTTTGAGGGAAAACTTCGGACAACAATTCATCTCAAGAAATGGACCCGTAAGTTGGCCACCAAGATCATGCGATTTAACGCCTTTAGACTATTTTTTGTGGGGCTACGTCAAGTCTAAAGTCTACAGAAATAAGCCAGCAACTATTCCAGCTTTGGAAGACAACATTTCCGAAGAAATTCGGGCTATTCCGGCCGAAATGCTCGAAAAAGTTGCCCAAAATTGGACTTTCCGAATGGACCACCTAAGACGCAGCCGCGGTCAACATTTAAATGAAATTATCTTCAAAAAGTAAATGTCATGAACCAATCTAACGTTTCAAATAAAGAACCGATGAGATTTTGCAAATTTTATGCGTTTTTTTTTTTTAAAAAGTTCTCAAGCTCTTAAAAAATCACCCTTTACAATGCGCGTATATACCATAAATGACTGACGCGCTTGAGTATTTTCTTGTGACTGTTTTTTTTTTACATTTTTGAAACCAATTACCCGCTCTTCTCCCCACAAAAATGGAAAACTTCACCTAGATTTTTTTTTTTTTAAGTTATCTTGACAATCTAGTAAGTCTCCATGACGCTCCAGTAACTGCAAATTTAGCACTCCGGGCTCCCCTACTATAGTAGATGTTTAGAAAAGTTTCGTATATAAATTGTTCAATAGAAGAAAATCAATAAAACCAATGGCTTTTGGATACCGAGGTTTCGAAAAATGTTTTCGTTTATACATATATGTATTTATATATGTATATGAGTAGACGTGAACTCTTAAATAAATAAGAGTTTTGAACGAACTTAATATGATATGACGCTCTACGTATTTTATAGTGTTTGTAACCGCGAACTCTTTTAAGTTAATAAGAGTTTTGACCGAAATAACTATTTTAAGTAAATAAGAGTTTTCCAAATTAAGTAAAATATTACGCGTATACTGAATATCGCTTAAATTAGATTTAATTATCTATTGTTGACCGGAAATTATTATAAGTATTTTATTTTTCCGTGTATATTTCTTTTATATATGTTTTATGTCCAGATGTCCTATAGGGTATACCTATAGGTGGATATTTTATTTATTATGTGCTAATGAGCGCTCGTATTAGAGATCACTGCACTTTGTACATATGCATGCAAATTAACTTCTCTTGCGTGGGAAGTATTAAAAAAATGTATTCCGCTCCGCTTATACACTGACTTTTATTAGTAAAAGCACTTATATTTATATTCTTATAATTCTATGCTTATTACTAAAGATGCTTTGGCATTACATTAAGTGATGAAATGCCAGAGCATTGGATTTCCAATTATTCTCATTATCAAAACAAATAATGGAATATTGGATTTTGCTTACTTATCAAAACAAGTGATGTATTGATTTCTTATTAATTAAAGTATTCTGCTGACCAAGCAGTAATACTGTGAGAAGATACAATTTGTTTACATTTATCATTAGGTCTCTGTGTGGCTGCTGCCTTTAACTCCCCCCTCTCTAAGATGAATCGTCCCCGATCCAATATCATTTTTATACTCTCGCAACAAAGTTGCTAAAGAGAGTATTATAGTTTTGTTCACATAACGGTTGTTTGTAAGTCCTAAAACTAAAAGAGTCAGATATAGGGTTATATATACCAAAGTGATCAGGGTGACGAGTAGAGTTGAAATCCGGATGTCTGTCTGTCCGTCCGTCCGTCCGTGCAAGCTGTAACTTGAGTAAAAATTGAGATATCATGATGAAACTTGGTACACGTATTTCTTGGCTCCATAAGAAGGTTAAGTTCGAAGATGGGCAAAATCGGCCCACTGCCACGCCCACAAAATGGCGGAAACCGAAAACATATAAAGTGTCATAACTAAGCCATAAATAAAGATATTAAAGTGAAATTTGGCACAAAGGATCACATTAGGGAGGAGCATATTTGGACGTAATCTTTTTGGAAAAGTGGGCGTGGCCCCGCCCCTATTAAGTTTTTTGTACATATCTCGGAAACTACTATAGCTATGTCAACCAAACTCTATAGAGTCGTTTCCTTCCGGCATTTCCATATACAGTTCAAAAATGGAAGAAATCGGATAATAACCACGCCCACCTCCCATACAAAGGTTATGTTGAAAATCACTAAAAGTGCGTTAACCGACTAACAAAAAACGTCAGAAACACTAAATTTTACGGAAGGAATGGCAGAAGGAAGCTGCACCCAGGCTTTTAATAAAAATTGAAAATGGGCGTGGCGTCGCCCACTTATGGACCAAAAAGCATATCTCAGGAACCGCTCGACCGGTTTCAATGAAATTCGGTATATAATATTTTCTTAGCACCCTGATGACATGTACGAAATATGGGTGAAATCGGTTCACAACCACGCCTTCTTCCAATATAACGCTATTTTGAATTCCATCTGATGCCTTCTCTGTATAATACAATATATACATTAGGAACCAAAATAAAAAAAATATGTAAATGACGGATAATGAAATCTCGATTATCACTTTATCATGCGAGAGTATAAAATGTTCGGTGACACCCGAACTTAGCCCTTCCTTACTTGTTTGATATATTGTAGATTCTTTCTAAAATAGCTTTATATGATAATTCTTGGAATTTTATTTTTTTACTTTGCTTATTAGTTTTATATGATTTTTTTAATTTTAAAATCTTATAGATTATGTATATTATTATTAATAGTACAATTATTACAATCATGTACCAGAAAAGTGAATGATTTTTAAATTCTTTAACTCAAAATATTTATGTTTTCACATTCAAATTCTTTATTTTTTGTTTCAATGTATTCTATAATTTCAAAGTTATTAATATGATTATTTTTTAAATAATTCCAAATTTTACAATCAATATTTTCGTAAGTTATGTTATCAATATTTGTATAATTTTCAAATGTTACAAGGTAAACTCCATTTATGGCAGAGTCATCTATAGTATGATTTCCAGAGACTAATATTGCTCCTTCTTTAATTATATCTATGTCTTTATGTTTTTCTTTAATTTTTTTACATTTTCCTTTTTTATTGGACAAAATATCTGATAGGCAAGTATTTTTATTATTAATTTTACAATAGGTATTTATCATTTCTTTTTTGCAGTTTTTTATATTTATATATTCTTTTTTGCATTTCGCAATTTCATTATCAATTATTAATTTGCCATGTTTTTGTGTAATTGCTCTTACTTCATAATATTTACAATCATATATAATTTTTGGGTATTTAATATAAGTATATAACTATTACATCTTTATTTTGTACTATTTTAAAATTTGAAATATCTATTAAATCAGTTATTGTCAATCGTCCATGTTAGTTTTTAATTATACTTTTAATCTCGTCTAAATTTAAAATTGTCTGGTTTAAAATTCCCATTTTTCCTATAGCTATTGTATTAATCATATTTTGTAATTCAGTTATTAGGGATTGATTTTTCCGTTTCGTTAGAATTTTAATATTTGAGTTTTCATTAATATTATTAATTGTTTCAGTTAATTGGTTAATTACTCCAAAAATTTTAGAATTTGTTGTGTATTGTTTATTATTATTGTCAATTAATTCGTTTAATTTATTATTTACTAACACTAGGTCGTCATGATCTGGTGTTCCTGCTATTCACTTCCATAATGTACATATTTTATTTATTCCTCTCTTATATCTTGTATCTTTAATTTGTAGTTGTCTAATAAAGTTTCTATGAGTTCTATTTCTGGATCTGTGTCTAAATCATTAATATATGCCTTGTCTTGTTCATTATTTTGTTCAAAATTTTTATATCTGAGTTTTTTGTTATAATAATTTGTGTCTGAACTTATAAGTTCTCTAAAGTATGTTAAATTAGTGATGTGAAAAATATTTCCGTAGTCATTATACAGGGCTACATCTCCGTCTTCTAATAATACGTAATCTTCTCTTGTGTAGTCCACATTGTCTGTCATTGTATTGGTAATTAATGTTAGAATAATTAAGATTTATTATTATCTTTATGTACTATTCTATTCCTGTAGTTAATTCTAACTTTATTCCCTAAGTCTTCTTTTACTACCTGTTCCTTGTATCTAGGATTTAGTTTATTTCTCTCTCCTGTAATCTTTTCATATGTTATTTCTCCAGGGTGAAATGGGAAGCTTTTATCATTGCCTGAATACATTTGAGACATTTTTTCTTTTACGTGTGTTTGAAGCTCAGTTAATTCTTTGAATTTATTTTCAGTGGTAATATTGAAATTATGTATATTTAAAATATTAGTACTTCCTTTTTTTGGAGTATATTTTTTGATTTTATTGTCGGCATTATCTTCGACTGGCGTCCTAGGATTTTCTTGTCCCAAGTAGTTTAAATTTTGTATTTCCATATTTTTATTTGGTTTTTCACCATTCTTTCTATGTTTTATTTTGCCGGTAAGAACTTCGGCTGGCTTTGTAGAACTTCTTTGTTCCACAATATATTTTTTATTTAACTTGCCGGTATTATCATCGGCTGGCGTTGTAGAACTTCTTTGTTCCACAATATATTTTTTATTTAATTTGCCGGTATTATCATCGGCTGGCGTTGTAGAACTTTTTTGTTCCACAATATATTTTTTATTTAATTTGCAGGTATTATCATCGGCTGGCGTTATAGAACTTTTTCGTTCCACAATATTTTTTGCATAATTATTACTTCTACTCTGGCGTTCAGATGGCGTTGTAGAGCTTTCCTGCTCCACAGTATTTATTTTTTTATATTTGCCGGTATTTCCGTCGGCTGGCGCTTTAGAAGTCTTTGCTTCCAAAGTATTTTCGTCCTCCTTAACAATCTTTAAATCATCCTTACTTTCTTGATGCTCATATTCGCATCCTAAGCTAAATACATCCTCCTGTTTTTCATTATTTATTATTAACTTCTTTTTTTCCAAGTTAATCACTGCATTAATGTCCTTCAAAAATTTGTATCGTATTAATAGGTCTGCTTCCAAATTTTCGATTTCGTAGAATATTTTTTACCGAATAATGTGATAATGTGATAATAGCGTATTATCGAAAATCCATTAATTGTTTTTACTCTCTTTTGTATATCCAATTTATTTTTATTTTTGTATATTCCTGATTTAATATAGCAACTAGTTGCTCCTGTATCTATTAATATTTTAAAATTCTGACCAGTAACCCTGTCATCTAGAAAAATATATGACAGAGTTAATTTTGGCCTAAAAAATGATCCTCCTTGATATTATTAATGCGTTGTGTCTTAATTGGTGGCTGCACATTTTGTTGTGTACTTCCATGTGGCCTTTTTTCTAAATTGTTTTGATTAAAGGTTGTTGGCTTTTGCAACATACCGTTGCGCGTATGGATGCTTGAATCGACATCCATTGGTGTAGGTCGTGGTTGGTTATTTTGATAACCCATTCTTTGGTTGTAATTTCTTTGTGGTTGGACTTGTGGGGACCGTAAATTATTATTAAAATTACCATTATTGAATCTGTTGTTAGAAGTATGTTGCCTGTTATTATTGTTGAGATTTGAATAGTTTTTTCCAAATTGTAATGCGAATGCTGCTCGCATATTGTTGGATTCTAATTCTTGTGCTTTTGCTAAAGCATTTGGTAAGTCGCTTGGCGATAGTGAAAATAAAATGTTTGCTAAGTTTCCGTTTAGCCCCGTTATAAATGTGCGTAAGGCATCCCGCCTATTTTTAGCATTAAATTCTTTAGTTACGGCACTATCTGATCCGTAAGTCATTATCGTTTTGTTAATTAGCAATGCTAATTTCTCATTAACCTTATTATAAAATTCGATTATGGAGTAATTGCCTTGACGCAAAATACTCATTTCTTGCTCAATTATATGAGCTGGTCGCTTGTCGGCGTAAGCGAAATCTAATAGTGCTAGAATAGCATCAAAATTTAAAACCGTTCCGTGGTTGGACAAAATGTCATTAGCATCGTGAGTAATTTTATTTCTTAATATTGTCAATGCAGCAAAATACCTACGGCTGCCTCTTACGTATAAACTCATCGCATTGTTAGCCGATTCCCTCCAGCTAACATATTTATTCTGTTTTCCCCCAAATTCTGGTAAAGACTTTATTACTTCTAAGGATTCGTTACAGCGAATCTCTGAATTTATTTATTACTTCAGGTTTGTAATCTGTTATTGTTGTAGACTTCGTTAAGTCTTCTATTTGTCTGCGCATTTCAGATATTTCTAATCTAAGTGATGCATTCGTTGCGGCAATTAGTCTTGCGACTAAGGTCTCATTTTCGCTAGTTAAAGCCATTTTTATTTATTAATTTTCCTTTTCTTTAAATATGGGCAATTTTCAATTTTATGGTTGCTTTTACAATAATCGCAATAATGCAACCTTTCGTATTTTGGAGCACTTGTATTACTCCACATTTAAAACAAATCTTTTTTTTTTTGATACTTTTATCATCTCTATAGTCTCAGACATAATTGTCTCCTGATTATAATAATCCTAAGTGTGGCCTTTTTGTCTTTTCCTATATATCGAAAAACTTTCTCCATACATTTAATTTTAAGTTTATCTTTATTTAGATTCCTTTCTTTTTTTTTTAAACCAGAATCGCAGAATTGAGTTTTTATTATAAACCGGAAGGTCCCCCTTGCGGTGGTGAATCGCGGTTTTAAAAATATTTTATTATTTGGCTGGTCGAGCCTTCATTTGAAATTTTTAAGATTTAATTTTGTACTTTTTATTTCTGATCCTTTCTAGAAAAGGAGACTCTTTTATTCTGGAGGATCTGAAGTTCAGAATCGCAGAATTGAGTTTTTGTTATAAACCGGAGGGTCCCCCTTGCGGTGGTGAATCGCGGTTTCAAAATATTTTATTACTTGGCTGGTCGAGCCTTCAATGATTCTTAATAGTTTAAACTTAATTGCTAAAATTGATTGTCTTATATATTAATGTACTAATATATTTGATAAATATTGATAATGAAATCTTACTCCTTCTTCTCCTCGTCTTTTGTGGTGTGTTGTAATTTCCTTAGTCCTTGGTTTCCCTCGATGGCTACGCCGCTGCTTGACGTGCAATGCCTAATGATGTTTTTTGTTTTTTAAATATTTGTATTTTGTGATTTAAGTCAGTCTTTACTTTTGTATTCACTGTTCCTTTTTAAAAATTTATTTAAAAAAAAAATTTTGTTCTTATTTATTCTGCGATTGTCACAACACAACAAGCAATGAAGTTTTTGCTCACTTTACTTCAAGTTTGGTTTGTCTTTTCTCCCTATTTTTGGGATACTTGTTTTTTCTTTTTAATTTTGAATGCATTATTCACATATGTACTACCTCTCGCATGAGGTTTTTGTACGTTTACCGGTTAGTGTTCACTAATCGCGACCGTTATGGTTCTAGGGATACATTTCTCTCCCTTTATACGACGAACACGTGCCTTAACGTTGGGCGCCAATTAACTTCTCTTGCGTGGGAAGTATTAAAAAAATGTATTCCGCTCCGCTAGGCGCGGTAGAAATAAAACACAAGTGTTAGTTTGAGTGCGATAATATATAGTGCGCTTTGATCATCAAGATGATCTCTCAATACGCTTGCCGATTATACACTGACTTTTATTAGTAAAAGCACTTATATTTATATTCTTATAATTCTATGCTTATTACTAAAGATGCTTTGGCATTACATTAAGGGATGAAATGCCAGAGCATTGGATTTCCAATTATTCTCATTATCAAAACAAATAATGGAATATTGGATTTTGCTTACTTATCAAAACAAGTGATGTATTGATTTCTTATTAATTAAAGTATTCTGCTGACCAAGCAGTAATACTGTGAGAAGATACAATTTGTTTACATTTATCATTAGGTCTCTGTGTGGCTGCTGCCGTTAACTTGCATGTATGTACATATGTATTACGCTTTGGTTTTTTACACAATCCTGCTTGTTTTTGTTGATAAAAAATCAAGGGGTATTGCGGGAAATATGCCAATGTGGACTTTGAATATATTTTATATGCAATCCTGCTTGGTTTTGTTAGACGAAAACCAAGAGGTATCGCGGAATATATGCCAATGTGGACTTTGAAGCAGTGAGCGTATCTACATGTGTGACCATACACTTATGTATGTGCAAATTTTGTATTTTATAAATCCTTTTTGTTATATTTATTGTTATTTAATTTGTACCCAATGTCGATTGGGTATTTTTTTCCAGTATATTGAATATATTTATATGCGCCCGTATGTGCATATATGTATATGTACGCATGTATATATATAAGTAACTTAACGATTTTCTTACTATTGGAAGGAAAAAAATCGTTTTCGGTCTACACGACCTTCTCGTTACAACTTTATTCTATAACTGATTCTTACAATGTTCTTATCTAAAAGCTTAACTAAATGCACCGGGCAAAACATAATTGAATTCCACGAATCCGCTAATTTAGGTGGCGCGTGTGCTGACAGTGCGTCTGGGATGTGCTGTGGGAAACATTGTGTAACCTGAGTTCCACATCCGCTCTACCTGCATTATTAAGTATTGCTGACGAATTAGTTTTATGATTTCGGCAATGTTAACATATGCCATGTTAACACTTCCCCTCTTAAAAGCGTTCGTCCTCGAGCGTTGTCAAAAATAAGGTAAGTTGTTGAAATTTATGTATGTGGGCTGATCATTTGGGGAATCTTTGATTTGATTCATCCTGAGGTTTGTTGCCGGGATCTGGTTAGCATCGCTATTGGATGAGATGCTTATTTTATTTTGAGTTTTCTTCCAAAATTTGCAAAAAATTATTGTGACGATGGAGGTATGTAGCTACAACTGCTCCAAGCGAAAGTGAGCCGTTGGATATACTTAGTTGCTGCCTTCAGGAGATTTATTCTTCGAATGTTACTTATGTGGAATTCTTTCAAAGCTTGTAGTGAAAGTAATTCAATTCTAGTTTTCTCAATTGGTGCGGGTTGCAGGACTGCTGGGATAGCGGGAAGTGGCATTAAATCGAGGTTAATATAAGTTTGACCATTGATTTTCAGCGTTGAATTATGGAAATTGATGAGCTGCGTTCCTGACAAGTTTTTGATCATCCCGTCAGCATCTATGTGTCCTTGAAAGCCATTAAGTAGTAAAATTCCGGTTTTTATTTCTTCAATTTGTGGAATGTGGTGCCCGTTACTTTTGGTGCAAGTTGAATTATGACTATTGATTATTCTAGGTATACAGGTGTTATTACTTATGTTAATTACTTGATTTCGTTTACAAATTTCAATTTTCTTAAAGCTATCGCAATTTTCTTTTATTCCATATATTTCTTTTTTTCCTTTTAAAATTTTATTATATTCAATATTAATAATAGATTTATCAGATTTAAGAACAGGTCTTAATATAATTTTTTGGAAATTTTCCTTAAGAGTTAGTGGTATTTTTACCAAGTAAAAAATTTTCATATTTTTGCTAACAGTTTTAGTGTTCGATAATTCTAATGCCTCTTCTGCATTTTTAAATGGAATTTCATCATTCTCTACTTTTTCTAAAGTAATTTCAATTTCTTTTTTATTTAACAATAATGTATTCAAAATATCTTTTTTCGCCCATTGCATGGCGTATTTTACGTTAATCAATTCTTCTTTTATTAATCTTATTCTATTTTGCAAATTAATAATTGTTTCATTTTCTACATCCGAATCTTTTCTTATATTATTAAAAAGTTTATTTACTATTTTAGTTACGTTATTTAATTTTTCGTTAAAGATGTCATTTATAATTACTTGTTTATTATTATTATTAATTTCATTTAGGTTACTGGATATTATTTCCAGATCTTCATGATCGGGGGATCCGGCGATTAATTTCCAAGCCGTTCCCAAAATATTTATTGATCTTCTAGATCTTTTTTCAACCGGTTTAATGGTTTCTAAGATTTGGAGGGATTGGGTTAGTTCGTGCTCTAGGATAGGATATAGGATAGTGTCTTTAGGTATGTCCGAGTAAACGAATTTATCAATGTCCGTCAGAAATTGTTCGTATTTGTTAAGGTCTATTACGTGTATTAGTCTAAAGGCTCCGTTCTGAATTTTTGCTAGTCCGTCATTTATTGTAACTAATTGTGCGTTCGAGTAGTCGTAGATGTCCGTTGTCGCAGTGGCATCGTAAATTAAAAGACATCTGAAAGAGAGAGGTTAATTTTGATTTTTAATATTACTTTTATGGACTATTTTTCCTGATTCTGTTAAAATTGTTGAATTTCTGTCTTCCTTTACTGTTTCTTTTTTAAATTTTGGAGAGATTTTCGTACCTAATCTTTTGTTTATTTTCACATAAATAATTTCTCCTGGGTGGTAAATTTTTATGGGATGTCGTTTTTTGTTATGATAAGAAAGGTCTTTTACTTGCTTGTTTTTTAATTCCGAGATATTTTCTTCCCTTGCTTTTTCGAATTTATTTGGATCCGTGGAGACTCTTCTACCGAAAAATACCTCTATTGGTTTCTTTTTCGTGGTTGAGTGAACTGTATAATTGTATTCGTATACGGAATTGTCAAGGAGTTCGGCGAATGAATTGAAATTTCGTTCTGCTTTTAAACAACGCATTATTTCCGTGAGTGTCGAGTGAAAACGCTCTATTTGACCATTAACGGAACTTGCATAAGGCGGTGTTTTAAAAATTTTTATGTTAAGTGTGTCTTCCAATAAAAATTTTATAGTTGCTGAGTTGAGGGATGTTTCATTGTCAAATACGACCGATTCAGGTACGCCAAATTGAAAGAGTAGTTCACGAAGAGGTTCTTTAACATGCTCTATTGCTCTCGATTTCAGTATTTTGGTTTGCGCATATTTCGAAAATTTGTCTATCGCTGTTAGGACTACATTTTTGCTTGTTATGTAGATATCGACATGTAAAATTTGTCCTGGATACTGGGGTATAGGCGTTTCACCTAATTCCGGTTTGCTAGGATAACGGTCGTACTTATTTTCTTTACATACTGAACACTGTTGAATTATTCTTTTTATTTTTTCGTCATTGATGGGAAGTAGAAATTTTCGAGAATTTGAATTTTATTTTCTCGACCGTTTCTATGTGCTCTTTTATGGGTTTTGATTATGATTTCTTCCTGTTCTTGTTCGTTTGTCACGTCCTGAACTTGGAGCTGTGTGAATCGGATTTTGTAATTGCTAAAGTGTATTGGGTATATTTCTTGAATTTTCCCCATGATGCGTTCATCTGTTTTTATACAGTTAACTACAGAGGGATTGAGGTATCTTTTGAGGTGGTTTATTAGTATTTCTGAATCGTATCCTGGTTCTTCTAAAATGTGTCTGTGGTACGTAGGGAATACTATTTTAAACTGGTAGGTTGAAGTCGTACCTATGTTTAAAAATAGTTGGTTTTTAAAAACGTTTATAGGAGTTTCTACATGGGAAATTAAATTGTCAGAAGAACTCTCGTCGCTGTGTTGGGTTATGGATAAGGAATTTATTGGTTCGGGTGGTGGCATTCTTGATAGAGCGTCGGCGACCACATTAGTTGTACCTGGTTTGTAGTGGAGTTCATGATTATATTCCTCTAGAATGGATTTCCAGCGTTTCATCTTCGCATTATTGTTTTTGTTGTTTGTGCCTGCGTTAAAGGCTGATGATCTGTAAATATCTTCACTTTGGCTGAGCCATAAAGGTAGTTTCTAAAATTGTTTAAGGCCCATATTATGGCCAGAAATTCCTTTTCATTTGTAGCGTATGATTCTTCTGTTTTATTGAGAGTTCTGGAAATGAAGGTAACAGGGTTTTTATCCTGTGAAAGGACTGCACCGATGGCATAATTTGAAGCATCGGTAGTCAAATGGAATTCCTTACTGAAGTCAGGGTATGAGAGTACAACATCATCGGACATAAGGGATTTTTTAATTTTGTTGAAGGCATCTTTTGCTTCTTCATCCAATTCAATATTTATTTTAGCGGATTTGTTTTTGGATATACGTCCCTCTTCCACTCTTAAGAGTAACGTTAAAGGTTTGGCCAACTTGGCGTAATCCTTTATAAAGCGGCGGTAATAGCCGGAAAGACCTAAAAATGAGCGGAGTTGCTTTATGGTTTCGGGGTAAGGTATCTTAGCTATCGCTTCCACCTTTGCAGGGTTCTTTGTTATTCCCTTTGATGAGATAATAAAACCTAATAATTCGACTGAATCCTTAAAAAAATGGCATTTGTCCACCTGTATCTTCATGTTGGCTTCTTCGAGCGTTTTAAAGATTTGTTGCAGATGGAGGGCGTGCTCCTGTTCGGAGTTGCTGAATACGACTATGTCGTCAATATACACGTAGCATATCTTGCTAATATGATGACGAAGGATGTCATCTAGAGCGCGTTGGAATATTGAAGGGGCATTTTTGAGTCCGAATGGTAATCTCGTAAATTCGTATTTACCATTATTTATTGAGAAGGCGGTCTTCTCAGTATCGGATTCCTTGAGTGGGATTTGGTGAAATCCGCTTTTTCAATCTAACACGGAAAATATTTATTGTGTCCAAGTTGAGACAGTACTTCGTTAATTTGGGGTATTGGGTAGCGATCTGCTACAGTAATTGCGTTAAGCTTGCGGTAATCGATTACGATTCTATACTGTTTATTGCCTTGGGAGTCGGGCTTTTTTGCTACAACCCAAACGGGTGAGTTATACGGTGACCTTGATGGCCGAATAATACCATCATCTAACATGTTCTTGATTTGAGATTTTACTTCGCCTTTTAACGCCATTGGATAGGGATAATATCTTGTATATACTGGGGTGTCCTTATTTGTTTTAATTTCGCCTATGACTTTTGTAGTATAAGTGAGTCTATCGTTAGGTTCTGCAAAGAGTTGTGAAAATTTTTCCACTAAGTTATTGATTTTGGTCTGTTGATTTGGTGTCATGTGATCCTTTTCGATATTAATTGCGTTTACTGACTTTGATACAAGCTGATCGATCTTTAATCTAGTATTACCTTTTATTACCATGAAATTTCCTTTGACAAGAATAACAGCTTCGAGATCTTTAAGACTGTCATTTCCAAGGATACCATGAAACGAGCGCAATGATGGAAGAAGGTAAAATTTCAATTTGCTGTCTGCGTTAAAAAGATTTATAAAAGTGTGTTCCTATATTTTAATGTCTCCTGCTATTGATTTGGCGAAGAAATTTGTTTCATTTTTAATAGGATTGGGCACGATAGAAGGTTGTATGTAATTTTTCGTTGATCCAGTATCTATTACAAATTTCACTATATTTCCACTCTTCAACCTGCATTGGAAGTAAGGCAGCGAAGAGTAATTCATCCTAAAAAATGTAAATCTGTAGTGTCAATATAGTTGTCGTCCTGTCTTTCCTCACCATAATAGTCAATGTCATTGTCTGTGTGTTGGTCAGTTGGCGTCTGAGGATATTCCTCTTGATTTGGGCTTTGCACGGGGTCTGAATTTATGTGGTAATTCCGCTGTATTTTGTTTGGTACTGGCGGGTTACCAGTCGGAGGTCTTTTGTTGGTCGGGTCAACGGGACGTGGTCTATTCATGTAATTGAAATTTCTGGTACGCTGCGATGGATCGACATCCATCGGCTCTGGTCGCGGTAAGGGTTTTTGTAAAGGTCGCGGTGGTGGATTATTCGGTTGTTGCGTATATGGGGTTAGCTGTTGCTGGTACTGATACTTCGGTTGTGGCGTTCTATAGGGCATGGTTGGATTCAACCTTGGCTGGGGAATGTATGCCAATTCTGGGTAGAATTCGCAGTTAACCCTTCTGGGGGGAAGGGGTGGACGAATGTCCTGGCCTCTTCTAGCTTGGGTATTGCTGTTTAAGGCGTAGAAGGAACGGTAGTTCTGATTCTCTAGTTTTAAACATAAATGGAGAGCCTGGGGAAGATCCGCTGGCTCCTTCATGCCAAGTAGTCTGGGTAAGTCTCTTCTTAACCCTCGAATGAAGGTATCAAGGGCTTTATCCCTATATACGGCTTCGGCGCCGGCTTCCATGCATCCTAATTTGTTAAGGATCAGAGAAAGGTGAGAGTACACTCGCTGGTAGAATTCCTGGATTGTGAGGTTACCCTGCACAAGTGAAGTCATTTGGTACTCCAGTGTACTCAAATCGCGCTTATCTGCGTAGTGAAGCGTCAGACATCTGGCGATGACCTTCCAGTCGAGCGGAGTATTATACGACTCCAAAGCAATGTCGGCATTACCTACAACCTTATTGCGAATGACATTGAGGATCCCATAATATTTGGGGGTTCCTCTTTGTGGTTCGTAGATCTGGAGGATCCGATCTACGCTCTTCTTCCAGGAGTTGAACTCTCCTGGGTTTCCCGAGAATTCCCGGAGACATCTCACTACGTCCGGTATCTTGTCTAATTCGCTAACGTTGTTTGCGAAGTTACAGTCAATTGAAATATCGGAAAAATCTGAGAAATTCGCATTTGGATTGAGGGCGGCTTGAACTAAGTTTCGCCCTTCTCGTTTAAAAATGTTATTTACAACCCCTGTTATTATATTCGTCAGTTGGTCCATGTTAAATGTGTTCGAGGTGGTAGGAGCCGGTTGAGGAGGGAGTGTGCTGAGCACGGGTGGTCGAACGAGGTTTGAAGGATTAGCCATATTTCTTAAATATGTTTAAAAGTTTGGCTTGAATTTTGACTGATCTTACGAATCTAATTTGTTTTATTTTTATTTATTTTAGTTACCCCTTCTAGGAAGGAGACCCCCTGGAGGGTCCCTTAGGATTCGCAGGATTAAGCAAATATTATATTTGACGTGTATTAAGTTATCGGCTGTACGAGCCCTTATTTATGAATAGGATTATTATTGTTTTATTACTCCTTCTGGGAAGGAGGGCTTTTCTATTCTGGAGGGTCCCTGGTGTTGGGAATCGCAGAATTAAGCTATATTTTATGGTTTGGTTTTAGTAAGTTATTGGCTGTACAAGCCTTTGTTTAGATATATACGTATTTATGTATATTAAAACTAGGATGTCTAAAACTAATAAGTTGTATATATTTAAGTTTAAGTTCTCTTTTTTTTAAACTGACCCTGGAATTTTTATACGCACGTAAACGTTCTTTTCCAATTTTTAATTTTTTTAAATTAATTTTCTTTCTTTAAATTTCACTTGTTACTTTCGTTTTACAATTCCAATTCAAATAATTTTTGATATAGTTTCGCTAAAAATATTTTTTCTTCCACTTTCAACAAAAGATTAACAAGCTTTTATTTAGTTTCACTTTTTTAATTCATTTTCAATATTCACTATTTTTGTTTTTTTTTAATTCACTTATCTTAATTATAACAGATGACTTACATTAGAATTCTTAAAATAATGGTGCGGCGGCTGATGACTAGCATCTCCTGTTTGTTTCTTACTGAAGGGCCCTTTCCTGCACACTTTTTGTCCTGGGGGGATGGTGATTTTGGTCACCGGGTTCTGGGGCCTAGTGTTGATGTTCCTTCGTCCTGGCGTTTGTTGCGACGTTATGGACCTGAAGTCCGTGGTGAGCCGGTTTCCTTATAGACTTTTATTTTTAAGTCCTTCTTGGTTCACGGTAAGGACTTTACCGTGTCCTTTTTTCCTGCACTTCACTCACGATTCACTACAACTAGGCCCCACGTTGGGCGCCACTTAACGATTTTCTTACTATTGGAAGGAAAAAAAATCGTTTTCGGTCTACACGACCTTCTCGTTACAATTTTATTCTATAACTGATTCTTACAATGTTCTTAATCTAAAAGCTTAACTAAATGCACCGGGCAAAACATAATTGAATTCCACGAATCCGCTAATTTAGGTGGCGCGTGTGCTGACAGTGCGTCTGGGATGTGCTGTGGGAAACATTGTGTAACCTGAGTTCCACATCCGCTCTACCCGCATTATTAAGTATTGCTGACGAATTAGTTTTATGATTTCGGCAATGTTAACATATGCCATGTTAACAAGTATATTTTCCTACGAAGAAACCACGAAAAGAGAATTAACCGACCGCAGGTAATTCTCTCAAGCTCACTCGTTTTTATGTATATATGTATATATATATTTTTATAAAGGGTGATTTTTTAAGAGCTTGATAACTTTTTTAAAAAAAAAAACGCATAAAATTTGCAAAATCTCATCGGTTCTTTATTTGAAACGTTAGATTGGTTCATGACATTTACTTTTTGAAGATAATTTCATTTAAATGTTGACCGCGGCTGCGTCTTAGGTGGTCCATTCGGAAAGTCCAATTTTGGGCAACTTTTTCGAGCATTTCGGCCGGAATAGCCCGAATTTCTTCGGAAATGTTGTCTTCCAAAGCTGGAATAGTTGCTGGCTTATTTCTGTAGACTTTAGACTTGACGTAGCCCCACAAAAAATAGTCTAAAGGCGTTAAATCGCATGATCTTGGTGGCCAACTTACGGGTCCATTTCTTGAGATGAATTGTTGTCCGAAGTTTTCCCTCAAAATGGCCATAGAATCGCGAGCTGTGTGGCATGTAGCGCCATCTTGTTGAAACCACATGTCAACCAAGTTCAGTTCTTCCATTTTTGGCAACAAAAAGTTTGTTAGCATCGAACGATAGCGATCGCCATTCACCGTAACGTTGCGTCCAACAGCATCTTTGAAAAAATACGGTCCAATGATTCCACCAGCGTACAAACCACACCAAACAGTGCATTTTTCGGGATGCATGGGCAGTTCTTGAACGGCTTCTGGTTGCTCTTCACCCCAAATGCGGCAATTTTGCTTATTTACGTAGCCATTCAACCAGAAATGAGCCTCACCATAAATCGGACGTAAAGCGCGAAACACATTTCGAACCGAACACTGATTTTGGTAATAAAATTCAATGATTTGCAAGCGTTGCTCGTTAGTAAGTCTATTCATGATGAAATGTCAAAGCATACTGAGCATCTTTCTCTTTGACACCATGTCTGAAATCCCACGTGATCTGTCAAATACTAATGCATGAAAATCCTAACTTCAAAAAAATCACCCGTTATTTGCGCCGCATATATGTACATGTGTGTGTATGTATATACATATGTTCGCCGTGTTAATAAGCCGCGAAGAGAGAATTTAATAATCTTTTAATTTGAGATATATGTATGTATGTATATGTATTTGAAAAATATTGATGTGAATATGATTAAGCATATGTATCAAGTTGAATGAATATGTAGAAATATATGTAACATATATGTAATACTTATTATTATACATATTATGTATGTATGTATTTTATCTCCAATTTTATTTGCGCATATGTTTTTTTCTTTTTCTTATGATTGCCGCAGCTTGTTATAACACACCGGTAAGCATTTACCGGCAATCAATAATCCGCTATATACGTTATCGAACTGCTTTGTTTGCGGTTTCTACCCGAAAATAAACCGGATACCGAAAACAGTTTGGTAACGGGTTTTGTTTGACCGCAATTTTGGTCAGACCGTAATTTAGAAAAAATATATTTTGTTTTTTGTTTTTTGAATTTTAAACATACATTTATGTATAAAAAGTATAAAAATACAGTACTGTTGGAAAACGATACCACTCACTTTTATTTCCGACAGGGGCTTTTTGGGGATAATACTTGTAAGTGTGTATGTGTGTATGTATTGCGTGTGCCTTTTTGTGATGGTTTGTGCCTGTTTTTCTCCTCCCCAAGTCCGTTTGCTGCTGGTGTTGTGGTTGTGCTCCAGATTCCAATTATGTCTCACTTTGGGCCTTTGTTGTTACGGCGCTGTGCTTGTTTGTAATAATGCTTGTTTACTTTTTTTTTTCGTTTGTGCACAACTTTGTCACCTCACTTTTCTCTCTTTTTTTTTTGTTTCACCATACATACATATATGTATGTATATTATATATGCGCATGTTTTTTATGTTTAGCACTTTTAGTCATCTCACTTTTATTTTGTAACACTTCACTTTGTACGTCTTGACAAATTTTGCACATATGTATATAAGAGTTTGTATATATGTAAATATGTATGTATAGTATAAGTTTTCAAGATCTGCTTTTGGCATTACCGGTAAAAAATTTTGTTTTTGTTTTTTGTGGAGGTTTTATCCTACCGGTACTTTTTTTATTTTATTATCCAACGGATCTGTTTCTCACTTTGTTGCCACCGGTGTTTAAAAAAATTTTGTTTTCACAGTTTTTTTTTTTGCGGTTTTTTTTTCGTTTGTCACTAACGGGCTTGTTTATGCGACTTTATGGCATCTCGCCCCGCCACACAACATGACATTCATCACACAACTCACACTCATCACACAACACAACATTCAGCACACAACCTACATCATCATACACGCAACCCCACGCAACAAACCAACCACACTACACACACACCATACGTTATTGTTTTCACCACCTAACCGATCAAAAAGGATTGGTTAGATCGGGGTGGACCACAATTCGCCCGCATCCGATACGCCCGCATCCGATACGCCCATACGTTTCGCCAACTCGTACATTTTCTTTGTGGTCAAAGTTGTGGTCCAAATTTGGAATTTTGGAAAACCGTTTCGGTCGCGCATATTGGTGTGAAACCACAGAAAATAACAGTGAACAAGTTCATAAAAATTTATCAAAACTCTGTAAAAAATTTGAATATTTATTTTTATATTTACATATATTACTCTAAGATTGAATTGTGCCCGCAAAAGGAATAATATAAAAAAGTGCTGAGTTCTTAGTTCCAAAAAAAAGTCTTTCATTAAAATAAAAAAAGGGATACATAACTAAAGGCAAAGTAAGTATACCCCGAAAAATATATAGCAAATAGCTCCAGCGAACAAATGGTCCTTCGAGCCGCTCAGAAAGGCACCTATGTATGAAAGATAAAAAACTACAAGTGAAAAAAAAAAATTATATAAAAATTAAATACAGAACGATACAATACATAAAGAAAAAACAAAAAAGTGAAGGAATTATTATAACTATATATTAAACGGGCGCGTTATAACACAAAAGAAAGGTCAATAACCTCAACTTTGCTTAATACATAAACGGGCGCGATATAATACAAATTAACTAATAAAATAAAACTAAAGTGAAGTGAAAATAAAACATAGAAACAACACATACTTGTACCTAGAGTGCAGTGCAGTGCTGAAATATCAAGTACATACATACATACAGTGACAAAAACACCAAACATACGGCAGAGCAAACAAAAAGACTTAGAGTGCAGTGCTGAAATATCAAGTACATATATACATACAGTGACAAAAACACCAAACATACGGCAGAGCAAACAAGGAGTACCAGCAACGTGGGAACAGACTACAAACTAAACACGGAAAACATCAAAGGGAAAATGAAAACCAAAAAGAGAAACGACCTAGAGACAACACATACATACATACATAAGTATTGCCCAAAAACCCTTGGCGGAGAAAAAAAGTGAGTCCTTTCCAATTTAATTTTTAATAAAAGTATTTATGCGCATATGTATGTTAAAATACAGTTTGAGCTGTAATACGACATACAGTTAATAAGTTAATAAGTATTATTACTTGCATGTTTTGGTGATACCCCTTGGGCGAACAAAGCACCAAGCAGGGTCGCCTATAATAAATAAGCAAATAAGCAAAGGCGAGCAAAAAAAAAAAAATGCAAATACATACATATGTACACATATAAGAAAAGCTACTAAATCGTATAAAATATACATAAATACATACATATGTGCATATACATACATACATACATATATATGGTACATGCATAAGTCAACTGTTTTAAGGAAAATTTTTTGAAAAACTGTTGTTAAATTACCTGTCTTCAAGCTTACTTCGTGTCTCTAAACACACTACAAAAAAAAATAAAAATTTTCAAAGCCAAGTATTATTACTTGCAAGTTCTGGTGATACCCCTTGTGCTAACAAAGCAACAAGCAGAATCGCTTTAACATATAAGCAAAGGCAGAGGAAAAAAAAACAACAACAATAACATAACAGTTGATATTTGTGTATGTACCAGAGGCCTGCACGATTAAGGTAGGCATCGTACGATTACTTTACTAAGTAACACTTCTGACGATTACCACGATGCGAAGGTAACATTGCGCATCGGCATCGCGGCATAGTGGCATCGTACGATTACTATCTGGTATCGTCAATGGCAAATGGAACGCTATAGTCTTACATGATGTTAATTCGTTGCTGGCTCGACAACGACTGAACGATAGAGCAGAGCCGCTAAAAATAATGCGCAATTTATTTACCAACGCATACAATCACACATTTGATATCTGCTAGCGTATGATTGTGTGCACGCGCTTGCTTAGTACACTGAGTGAAATCGTGCTATTTGGTTATTTTGTTATTAAAAATTTAGAAAAAAATAAAAAATTATGGTTTTTGATTAAAAAAGCAATTAAGAACAACAATAATTTTAAGTTAATTTTTTTTAACTTTCCATGATTTTTTCTATATCGACTTCAAGATCGTAAGTTTTGATTCTCATTAAGTCCTCTATATGCTTATTCGAAACTGAATTCCTGTATTTCGAGTGTATTTTTGACGCTGGCAGAATTAGCGTCATAGCGTACATGCTTCGACTGCATTTGCTTGCCTATACTCCGAGTATAGGCATGAAAAATTTTGAGCGGCTCTGCGATAGAGCGTAAGCGTACGTGTGAAGTTAGTTTCCACAATTGTTCTAAGAAATGCCGACCACTGGTAACATGTTAGTAATCGGCGATGCCCGCGATGCCGATACCCTCGATGCCGATGCCCACGATGCCAAAGTACCGTTACGTAGCGTGTACTCGCCGCATCGGCATCGCCGCTTGCTAACATGTTACTTTTTTAATTACTCGTGCAGGACTCTGGTATGTACATATGTATATCGCGATCCAACTATTTCTCGTTATCTCTCTCACGTTGTCTCTCTGACTTAATATAACGTACCAATAAAAAGGTTACAAATACAAACATATCTACATACAAGTAATAATATATAAAAAATATTTATTACTCCGGTCAGCGAACTTTAAAAGAAGGAAAAAAAAGCGGAACAAAACGGAATCGAAATGCATGTACACGGAGGATATCCATATCAACATTGAAACGTTGAAAAATTAAAATTAACTAACAGACATATTTATGTATGCGCATCTTTATCGAGTATTTATCGCAATTTCTTTTTCGCGTGCTTTTTGAGCAAACGTATGCAATTAACAAAACATTTGCATACGTACTCATACATATATTTAATATTGACATATTTAAGAATATATAAAAAAATGTATACTTGTTTTCCGTGCATTTCGTTATATTGCATATACATACATACGTATTACATACATACTTATGTACATATATGACAATTGTGCGATAAGGGAAACAAGAGAACAGAAACATTAAGCATAACTATATGCATATAAATTTACATACATACATACGTATATTTTTGCGTCATTTTTATTTTCCTTCCTTTTGCGTTCTTATCTCAAAAGATAGACGTACTAAGGAATACAAATTAATCGCAAGTATATCGCAGATACGTTTAAATAATACAAGGTAAAAAAAGAATAATAATAATAATAAGAAGAATTATAATTGTATACAAACATTTTTTTTGATTTTGACAATTTAAATACGTGTTCGTAAATTTATATTATATCATTTAATAATACTTTTAATAACAAAAGTTTCAAATATATTTTTCTTTTCATTTACACATTTGCCCATATTACCAATTTCTTTTTATTTGCATTTCAAAGCTCAAAGCTTACAATTTAATTTTATAAATGCAATCGGAAAAATCAAAAGAGGTTAAACCAAGAACACCTCAATTATTAGCAATTCCGAAAATGGCTGATGATGACAAATCACAAAGCACACCCGCAGAAGCTACACGCTCAAAGCAGGGTGGCAAACAAAAAAAAAAAAAGGTGCGTGGAGTCCCTACGCGCGGAAGAAGTTATACTTCTTAGCGGTGTTCAGAAATGCATAACATTTTCTATGAAAGAAAACTTAAATTCGCATTTTATAATTTTATTATGCACATTTTATAAAGCAAAGTCTAAATGAAGGAATTTTAATTCGGAAAGAAGTTCTGTCTCTTCGTTGCGGAAGGGAATATGCAGCGTAACCATATATCTTTCGTAATCCATCAATACGTGTTGAAAGCCCAGCAGTTATCGGTGAATTGACGATCGTTGATTCATCAGTAGTTATAGATGCTCCCGCAGAGATTGATGAAACAGCAGACGTTGAATCTTTTTACGCGCTCTCTGATATTCCTCAGCTGTTTTCCTCTTCCTCGGTTGGCTGCCAGCTATCATTTCCAATTTCTCCTTTTCCCGCTCTGCTTTCGCAATAAATTTATCACAGCAATATACATACATATACATAATATGTATAAACATATACATAATATTGCTGTGATCCCTTAGAAGTATAGTCTTAACTTCTTAACGGCCAACGCAGAGTATTTTCAACCAAAAGAAATTTATTCATTAAAATCACCACTCAGAAGTCGTTTTATCCCTTGTAAGCGAGCGATTTTCGAAGAAACATTTCTAATATGCCAAAAGACAAAATTAGAAATGAATTTAATTTAATGAATTTAAATCTCACGCTCCCAGATAAAACGATATACCTCGTCCTCGTGGGTCGATTTCCAAAAGCACAGAAATGATTCTGTGAATTTATTCATTAAAATCGTCACTCAGAAGTCGTTTTATCCCTTGTAAGCGAGCGATTTTCTTAAATCTCACGCTCCCAGATAAAACGATATACCTCGTCCTCGGGGGTCGATTTCAAAAACCACAGAAATGATTCTGTGTGATTCTGAAAGGCCAACGCAGAGTATTTCAATTAAAAGTCACACAAAATAGTTGAGAATTCGCAGAACAAACGAAAAGAAAAAGAAGTATAACTTCAATAATGCACAAGCATACAAACATATTTATGCGCACACATATGAATATGTCACCGACCAAAAATTGAAACATTGTTCTACGAAAACAAAAACAACAACAGCATAAGCATGGCAACGTTGTCTTGTTGGTAGAAAAGCCGAGCTGTGCCGAAAGAAACGAACAAACGATCGCCGATTGTCACCGCTTCGCTTGCTGCTCGCACATCTTCGCAGACAAGGTTGCGTTACATTCATATGGATGGAGCGAGGTTGCGCAACCTTGCGTTACATTTATATGGAAGGTTGCGCAACCAGAATCTATCGCAACCTTTTCCGGCGTCGTATAAGAAGTATAACTTCAAAGAGGTGCGTGGAGTCCCTACGCGCGGAAGAAGTTATACTTCTTAGCGGTGTTCAGAATGCATAACATTTTCTATGAAAGAAAACTTAAATTCGCATTTTATAATTTTATTATGCACATTTTATAAAGCAAAGTCTAAATGAAGGAATTTTAATCCGGAAAGAAGTTCTGTCTCTTCGTTGCGGAAGGGAATATGCAGCGTTACCATATATGTATCTTTTGTAATCCATCAACACGCGTTGAAAGCCCAGCAGTTATCGGTGAATTGACGATCGTTGATTCATCATTTCCAATTTCTCCTTTTCCCGCTCTGCTTTCTTTCGTGCTCGGTATTCACGATAATATTGTACTGTTTTCCCTCCTTTTAAAACACGGGCTACAATCTCAACAGAATTTATTTTTAATTTTTTGCTTACTAATAGAAATTAAATTTATCACAGCAATATTATGTATATGTATATACATATTATGTATATGTATATACATATTATGTATATGTATATACATATTATGTGTATGTATATTGCTGTGATAAATTTATTTTCTATTAGTAAGAAAAAAAAAATATTTATTAGTATAGTATACGATGTTAAAAAGCAAAAAATTAAAAAAAAAATTAAAAATAAATTCTGTTGAGATTCGAACCAGTGTTCACATCGTGACATTCTAGGCGCTTACCACCAACACCACCATTGACACTTAGGTTGCGATGACTTAAGTATGATTTGGTTATGCATGCAAGAAACATACGATGGTTCTAATAATTTTGTTTAAGTATAGAATATACATATACATTTGTAGAACATTTGCTTTCGCAATAAATTTATCTATCACAGCAATATCCATATACATAATATTGCTGTGATAAATTTAATTTCTATTAGTAAGAAAAATATTTATTAGTATAGTATACGATGTTAAAAAGCAAAAAATTAAAAAAAAAAAAAATTAAAAATAAGTCCTGTTGAGATTCGAACCAGTGTTCACAATCGGGACATTCTAGGCGCTTACCACCAACACCGCCATTGACCCCAGAATCTATCGCAACCTTTTCCGGCGTCGTATAAGAAGTATAACTTCAAAAAGAACCAAAGATAATTTAGTGTCAAGGTTCATAACTGAAAGTGACAGTTTTGTTAGATACTGCACAAGATTTACTGCTTCCCCAATTAATGATAACACAGAATCGGTTCTAAATTTAGAATACGATACAGTACTAGATACTGACGATGCTGAACTCCCAGAAAACATAAAAGCTTCGGCGTCAGCTAAATATGAAAACTGCCTCGAACAATATGAAATTACGAAGGCAATGATATTGGACCAAATAAATTTATTAAGGCCATGTAGAGCCACTAGTCCTCCTCCGAGAGTAGGTACGACTCAAAATAAAGAAATTGATACAGGTATATTCTTGAAAGTGCCAGCTTGTGATACTGAAGTTTTTCACGGAGGTTATGAGCAGTGGCCGTCCTTCCGGGACATGTTGACTGCCGTATACATTAACCATCCCAAACTTTCACGAGCTCAAAAGCTGTATCATCTCAGATATAAAACAAAAGGGGAAGCTGACAGTATCGTCAAGCGTTTCGCTCTAAATGACGAAAACTTTAATCTGGGAAGCACTGGTCGAAAGATACGAAAATGAAAGAGTATTGGTAGACAACCAAATAACAATTTTAATGAATTTACCAAAAATCCAACAAGAAACCAGCCAAGAGTTTCAGAAAGTATACTCGACAGTGACTAATTGTTTATCTGTGTTAGAAACACAAAAGATTTCCACAGAATCGTGGGACCCTATCCTAGTGAATATTTGTGCAGCAACACTGCCTGATGCTGCTTTGCTACGCTGGGAGCAATCACTAGTGGCAAGAAAAAAATCGCCAAAATGGCATCAAATGAAAGACTTCTTAACAACTCAGTACGAAATAGCTGAGAGAGTTGACAAAAAAATAGTCAAGCAAAAAACTAATAAAAATGAGTCGAATAAAAACTTTTTTAAACCCCAAGCCAGCAATAATACACAATATAATAGGCACGCTAATAGAAGCCAAACATTTGTGACAAATCAAACAAATCATTGGCAATCATTATGTGAAATATGTAAAGGAGGTCACAATATAAGAGCTTGCGAGAAATTTAAAAAATTATCCGTTTCTGACAGAAACAATCTTGTCAGACAGCATAAACTTTGCATCAACTGTCTGTCGAATGCTCATACGACAAAAGACTGTGAAAGCAAATTTACTTGTTTGTACTGTCAACGAAGACATCGCTCATTGCTTCATATTACAAATTTTCAAAATATGAAGCAAAATCAATTTCATAAAACCACCGGGTTAGTCACTACAACCAAAAATGATAATCCCGAAATCTCAAATCCCGAAAAAAGGGAAGAACAACCATGTTGCTCTAAAGCAGCAAAAATTCAAGCTCTTCATTCAGAGAATGAAAGCAGAATACTTTTACCCACTGCGGTCATCGCTATTAAACATAGAGGAGAATTATTCACCCGTACGTTTAATAAAATGGGTACAATTTGCTAACAATTTGCATACTATATCAGAAATTCGAATCCCTCGATGGGTAAATTTCACCCCTAACATTAACACAGAATTACACGGTTTCTGTGATGCCTCTGAAAAGGCTTATTGCGCAACAGTTTACGTACTCACACAGTACGATAACAAAATATCTGCATACCTCTTGGTAGCCAAAGCCAAAGTTGCACCTTTGAAGACACTCAGTCTGCCACGGCTTGAACTGAATGGTGCTCTTCTGTTAGCAAAATTAATTTCAATAGTTCAAACCCATCTGAAATTAACCGATCATAAAACGTATCTTTGGTCAGACTCAGAAATAGTTTTAGCATGGTTAGAAAAACCACCCTATTGCTGGAAGACCTATGTATCTAACCGAATATCCCAAATTCTAGACTTAGTTGGCCCAGCAAAATGGCAACATGTTGCAAGTGCGGATAACCCAGCGGATCTTGGGACAAGAGGTTGCAAGCCACTGCACCTCACCAGCACTACACTCTGGTGGAATGGTCCAACATGGCTAACAGAATCACAAGAATTCTGGCCAAAGTCTCCCGCTCGTAATATAATACCGCCGGAAAGTCGGAAAATTGAAAATTTTCATATCACTCCCAAAGAGGATGATATTCTCCACCAATTTTCTTCATTTGCTAGAGCACTAAGAGTAGTCGCTTACATGCACAAATTCATTCAAAGACTTAAACTAAAAATGAAAGGAGCACCCAATGATCCTTGCGTACAACTAATGCATACCGATTTGCAACATGCCTAAGTTAGTCTCATTACCTACACCCAAACTCGCTATTTCAGTCGAGAGAAAGCAAAGTTGGTCGAAAGACGACCACTCGAAAAGGGAAGCTCTCTTCTCGTTTTAAATCCATTCTCGGACGCTAAGGGATTAATAAGGGCAAATGGAAGATTAGCGAACTCCATCCTTAGTTATAACGAATAACATCCCATTATTATACCTGAGAAATTCCGGTTTACTCATTTATTCCTAATATACCTTCATCAGCTTACACTACATGGTGAGCATCGCTTGATGCAGCAAATGGTCCGGCAAGAATTTTATATACCGCGACTAAAGCCACAACTTAAAAAGACGATTTTTATGTGTAAACAATGTACCTTGTACAAACATAAAATGCGCACGCAGATCATGGCAGCTTTACCACCTGAACGCTGCAATTATGCTTTACCTTTTACTATTACTGGGGTTGATTTTGCTGGACCTTTCCAGATAAAGGCCTCAATGTTAAGACCATCTACATTTAGAAAAGGGTATGCGGCTGTTTTTGTATTGGCTAAATGAGCACCTGACCCTCCTTAATATAATAACGTACACACCATACTCAACACGGCTACACCATCCACATCATCCACACATCATACTCCAATATTCATCCCACACACACCAACTCATCATCATCTACACCACACCTTTCACACCACACACGAGGACACCAAACACAATCAACAAAAGGGACTGGCGGACGGCGCCAGCCTCCCTTTCTAATACGATCTGCACGCCCGTACGCATCTCCGTCCAACGAGTCATTTTTTCCCCGCTTTAAAGTCGTCGTCAAATCACCAGGTGAGTTTGCCGTGAGTTTTACATAAAGTGTATATGGTCCTTCGAAGCCGTACCGAACGGCAGCAGTGGTAATAATACAAAAAAAAAAAAAAAATATATATATAAAAATATATATATATATAAAAAATAAATAAAATAAATAACAAGAATAATAAAAATCGGTCCGGTGTTACGGTATCGCGTTAACTAAGACAAAAAACAAAAAAAAGTGTTGGTGAGGAAAAAAAGAAAAAAAAAAAAACCGGAGCTTAAAACAGTTAGACAGTTAGACCAAAAAAAAAAAAATCACGGCAGAGAAAACGGTAGTGAAAAAAAACAAAACAAAAAAAACCCCGTTGGTGACAAAACGGGAAGAAAAGAAATACACCGGTAGTGACAAATCTTTGGGAAAAACAAAAAAAAAAAAATTTTTTAAACGATTGGTGACAAAAGTTGGCAAAAACGAAAAAATATATACATGTACAAAAAGGCATAATATGTAAAACAGTGAAGAAACGTACAAAGTGCAAAAAAAAAAAAACAACGGAGAAGAGTGCAGTGCTGAACAAAACGAACAAATATATATATATCTATATATACATATATCTTTACATATAACAAGCAAAAAAAAAAATAACACAATCGAGACAAAAGAGCGCAGTGTGCTAAACCAAAAAAAAAAAAAGGTGATAAAAGTGCAGTGTCATACACATACAATATACATACATTTATGTGTATGTAAAAAGTTAGTGAAAAAGTCAAAAACAGAAAAACAAATTTGGCAACCAAATACAAATATGTATATGTATATATACATACATACAACATAAAAAGCAGTGAGTGAAAACGTGCAGTGACAAAAAAAAAAAAAAGGTTTTATATTCATCTATTTTCTCATACAATATACATACATACACATGCGTGATAAATGATAAGGTGGAAAGCAAAGCACAACTAACACAAAAAAAACAAAAAAAAGGTCTAAACCATCAGTGAAGTGAAAAGGTGAAAATAAGGGAATAAGTGAAGTTTGGGTACAATAACGCATAAAAAAAAAAAAAGAATAAAGAAAAAAGAAAAACGAAAACACAAAGGCACCAGGGATTCACCACAGCAACCAACAGCAAAGGATAGGGGAAAGAAACAAAGACACAAGCAAAGGCACAAGCGCAGGCACAGGCACTGGCATATACACACAGACAAATACACTCATATTACATATTATATACAAAAGCCCCTGGTGGCAATCCAAGTGAGTTGTATCGTCTCCTTTAAATTTTTATATATTATATCATATGTATGGGTTAAAGTCTAAAATATAAAATTTCCGGTTCAGACCAAAATTCCGGTCGAAAAGAAAACAAAAAAAATTAAAAAATTAAAATTGTATCAAAATTAAAAACCGTTACCAAACTGTTTTTGGTGTTCGGTTTATTTTCCGGTAAAAACCGAAAACCGCTAACAAAGCAGTTTGGTACTGCGTATAACAGATTAGTGATTGCCGGTAAATGCTTACCGTTGTGTTTTGACACAAAACTACCCCTAAAAAATATATACATATAAAAGTTCAAGTATTTACTTGCGAAATTTCCAGCTAGCCCCCTTATACTTCACCAAGTATAAGCAGGATTGCTTAAAATAAGCTACGGCAATCAAAGAAAAAAAAAAAACAAGAAACGCGTATTTGCGAATTAAATTTTATACCATTCAAACATATGTACATACATTTCACATATATTTATAAAAACACATAAAGAGCATAAGGGCTCCTTTACTACGCGAATCATATGCATATATCCATATTGCAAATATCTACATTTAGTACATACATACGTATATTTTCTCATCATCATTCTATTTTCTTTTCGCGGCCTCGTCTCACTGCGTACATATATACATACATACTTATGTATATGCGGCGCAGTTACACAAATTATATACATTCTGACTAACAAGTGAAATTACCTACGGTCGGTTAACTCTCTTTTCGGTGTTTTTCGTACAAACATATATACGTATATATATACACGCGTATATATATATGCACATACGGGCGCATATAAATATAGTCAATATATACTGGAACAAATACCCAATCGACATTGGGTACAAATATATAACTAATATATATATGACAAAACAGGTTTTTATAACAACTTTTCGTAATTAAATATTTGTACAAAAGTATATTGCCACATATGTACAGTACTTGTCCAATAAATTACGAACGAGAGCAAAAAAACAAAAAAATATATATATATATATGGCGACAAAATATTGAATATTATTCAATACAAAAATATAATAATTTAAGTTTAATGTATATAGCTTATAAAAAATAATTTTTTTCTAAAATTAGCCAAATATTTATGTTTTTATTAATTATTAAAGTTAGAACTATTTTTTACTTCGTTCGTAATTTATTGGACAAGTACTGTACATACGCTTATTGCTTCAAAGTCCACATTGGCATACGTTCCGCGATACCCCTTGGATTTTGACTAACAAAACCAAGCAGGATTGCGTATAAAGTATATTCGAAGTCCACATTGGCATATGTCCCGCAATACCCCTTGATTTTTGGGCAACAAAAACAAGCAGGATTGTGTAAAAAACCAAAGCGTAATACATATGTGCATACATGCATATGTACAAGGTGCAGTGATCTCTAATACGAGCGCTCATTAGCACATAACAAATAAAATATCCGCCTATAGGTATACCCTATAGGGTATTTGGACAATAAAGCATATATAAAACAAAATACATAGAAAAATTAACATATAAAAAATTTCCGGTCTATAATAAATAACAAAATCAAATTTAAGCGATATTCTTTACGTGATTTGGAAAACTCTTATTTATATAAAAGAGTTCACGTCTAAACATTTCGTTCAAAACTCTTATTTAAGCAAAAGAGTTCGCGTCCAAACATAAAGGGTGATTTTTTAAGAGCTTGATAACTTTTTAAAAAAAAAAAACGCATAAAACGCAAACGTTAGATTGGTTCATGACATTTACTTTTTGAAGATAATTTAATTTAAATGTTGACCGCGGCTGCGTCTTAGGTGGTCCATTCGGAAAGTCCAATTTTGGGCAACTTTTTCGAGCATTTCGGCCGGAATAGCCCGAATTTCTTCGGAAATGTTGTCTTCCAAAGCTGGAATAGTTGCTGGCTTATTTCTGTAGACTTTAGACTTGACGTAGCCCCACAAAAAATAGTCTAAAGGCGTTAAATCGCATGATCTTGGTGGCCAACTTACGGGTCCATTTCTTGAGATGAATTGTTGTCCGAAGTTTTCCCTCAAAATGGCCATAGAATCGCGAGCTGTGTGGCATGTAGCGCCATCTTGTTGAAACCACATGTCAACCAAGTTCAGTTCTTCCATTTTTGGCAACAAAAAGTTTGTTAGCATCGAACGATAGCGATCGCCATTCACCGTAACGTTGCGTCCAACAGCATCTTTGAAAAAATACGGTCCAATGATTCCACCAGCGTACAAACCACACCAAACAGTGCATTTTTCGGGATGCATGGGCAGTTCTTGAACGGCTTCTGGTTGCTCTTCACCCCAAATGCGGCAATTTTGCTTATTTACGTAGCCATTCAACCAGAAATGAGCCTCATCGCTGAACAAAATTTGTCGATAAACACATTTCGAACCGAACACTGATTTTGGTAATAAAATTCAATGATTTGCAAGCGTTGCTCGTTAGTAAGTCTATTCATGATGAAATGTCAAAGCATACTGAGCATCTTTCTCTTTGACACCATGTATGAAATCCCACGTGATCTGTCAAATACTAATGCATGAAAATCCTAACCTCAAAAAAATCACCCGTTATAAGTGCATATACATACATATATACAAAAAAATTTTGAAAGTTCGGCTATCAAAAAGCCATTGGGCTTATTCATTCTCTTTGAAACTCTTACATACAAAAGAGTCTTCAATTCAAAATCTTATATACGAAACTTTTTCTAATTAGCTACAAGTCTAGTTTTTACTAAGACGTCTTGATTTATTATATACATCTTTTAAATGAGCTCAGACTCAAAGGAATCTAAAACAACTCAGTTGCTAAAAGTTCCAAAAATGATTTCAGACGAAAAAAGTCCGTGTACACCGGCTGAAGCTACACGCTCAAAGCAAGGTGCTACAAAACTAAAGAGGGGTAAAGATATTTCTTATACAAAATTCATTGCTGAGAGTGACAGTTTGATACGATACTGCACTCGATTTTCAACTTCACCGATTCAAGACAATTCGGAATCGGTCTTAGAAATTAAAAAAGATAATTTAGACAATTTCTGGACACGTCTACAAGCGGCATATGACGCAATCGTAGAATCTGACGACTCAGATCTACCAGAAAATTTTAAATCCTCGGCATACACCAAGTATGAACACTGCCAACTGCATCAACTAAAGCTTTTAAGAGCAATTGCACCTACTCCACAACCGAGAGTAGAGCTGCCACAAAGACAAGCCCAAGAGGCAAGTTCAGGCATTCACCTTAAAGTGCCAGTATGCGACACAGATATATTTCATGGTGGTTATGAACAGTGGCCGTCCTTCCGGGACATGTTTACAGCTGTGTACATAAACCATCCTAAATTATCACAAGCACAGAAGTTGTATCACCTCAGATACAAAACCAAAGGTCAGGCAGGCGTAATAGTCAAACAGTTCGCTCTCAATGACGAAAATTTCAATTTTGCTTGGGAAGCTCTTAAAGCACGTTACGAAAACGAGAGAATATTGGTCGACAAGCAAGTGACGATACTAATGAATTTACCAAAAATTCAGAAAGAAACCAGTGAAGAATTCATAAAGCTTCAATCCACGGTTTCAAATTGTTTGTCTGTTTTATCAACACAGAATATTCCCACAGATAATTGGGACCCCATTCTGGTAAATATATGCACAGCTGCATTACCAGAAAAATCGTTACTTTTGTGGGAGCAATCGCTCTCATCGCGAAGAAAGTGCTTAACGTGGCAGCAAATGAAAGAATTTCTTACTACCCAATATGAAATCGCAGAAAGGGTAGATAAAAAACTAGTCAGGACGAAAAACGTTCAAAACGACCTCAATAGAAGCTTCAATAGACCCCAAGCAAGTAGCCACAATAATTCAAATAGAAACTTTTTTAAAAATCAATCGTTCTCTTCCGAACAATATAAACAAACGTCATGCGAACTGTGCAGAGGAGGTCACAAATTAAAATTGTGCGAAAAATTCAAAAAAATGAATGTTAGCGATCGAAACAATTTCGTAAGAACGAAAAAATTATGTACCAACTGTCTGTCACATGCGCATACGCTTAAAGATTGCGAAAGCAAATTTAATTGCGTTTATTGCCATAAAAGACATCATTCAATGTTACATATAACACATTTTTCCAGCTCACCCCCAAACAATGCAAACGTAAAACGAGCAACAGGATTAGTTGCCACAACAAATCCTGAAAACTGCCAAGAAGCACCATGCTGCTCAAAGGCGATGAAAACCCAAACGCTACATAGCGAAAACCACAGTAGGGTACTATTACCCACAGCAGTTGTCTCCATCGAACACCGAGGAGAACTGTTCAAACTCAGAGCCTTAATAGACCAAGGATCACAACGATCATTTATAGCGTCTAGGGCTCAAAACAGGCTTCAGTTGCCAACAAAACTGGCCAATTTTGAAATCACGGGAATGGGCGGAAGAGTTGTTCAAAACTCAAATAAAATCTGCCCCATTACCCTCTTTTCCCCCAAAGCGGATAAACGCATACAAGCAGAAGCTATTGTCTTACCGCAATTAACCAACATGCTACCAAGCTATCATATAAATAGCAAGCATTGGCAAAAGGTTTCACACCTAAAGCTAGCAGACCCAAACTGCAACACCCCCGCTCAAATAGATCTACTATTAGGCAGCGATCTCATACCACAAATTATTCTCGAAGGTATTGAGAAAATTAACAAAACACTTCTGGCGCAAAATACCATTTTCGGATGGGTCCTAAGCGGACTAGTTGCGGAACCAGTTACAACATTAACAACTCAAGTTGAGGAAGTCTCAAATGAATACCTCAATTCACAATTGAGAAAATTTTGGGAACTAGAAGAACTCCCCCCCATCTCAGTCACAACCCCTGAAGATCAGTATTGTGAGGATTTTTACAAAGCCACAACCACTAGATCAGAAAATGGTCGGTACGTCGTACGACTACCACTTAAGCAACAATTTCCTAACACACTCGCCTTAGGTCACTCTCGCACCTCTGCAATACAGCAGTTTCTAAGTATGGAAAGAAACCTACTTAAAAAGGGCGAACTCAAATCTGAATATGATGGTGTCTTAGAAGAATACCTCCATTTAGATCATATGGAGGAAGTAAACCCAGGGGAGAAAATCGTCAACGGCAAATACTACTCCTTTTACCTGCCACATCACGCAGTAGTAAAGCCAGACAAAAAAACAACAAAAGTAAGAGTTGTTTTTAATGCCTCGAAGACCACAAGTTCAGGCAATTCCCTAAATGATATCCTATTTACGGGACCCACACTCCAACCAGATTTAATGCTTCTGATATTAAACTGGCGTATGTTCAAATACGTATTCAATGGGGACGTTGAAAAAATGTATCGGCAAATAGGCGTACATAAAGACGACCAAGATTTTCAACGTATCATGTTCCGAAGATCCCCCACCAGTCCTTTACGCGACTTCAAATTAAAAACAGTTACATTTGGCGTTAACTGTGCACCATATTTAGCCATTCTTACTCTCCACGAATTGGCAGACAACACAAAGTCAGAGTTTCCTCTGGCAACTGAAGTGTTGAAAACTCAAACGTATGTAGACGATATTTTGTCAGGAAGTCATACTCTTCCAAAAGCATACGAATCCTTATCACAAGTGATCCAAGCCCTCACATCCGCAGGGTTTCCATTAAAAAAGATTACAGCGAATCACCCAAGTATATTAAAAAATATACCAAAAGAAAATTTGTTGGACACTAATTTCCTTATTTTCGAAAAGGAAAGTACCACAAAAACACTAGGCATCCAATGGAATGCGATATCGGACCAGTTCTCATACACGACAGAGTCTATATCCGCATTATCAGCCATAACGAAAAGACAGATTTTATCCTCGGTGACAAAACTTTTCGACCCCGCAGGATGGCTTTCACCAATTATGATCCAGGCGAAAATCTTAATACAAGAATTATGGCTAGAAGCAAAGGTGGCCCCTTTAAAAACTATAAGTCTCCCACGACTTGAGTTATGTGGCGCACTACTACTTTCAAAATTAGTAGCCATGGTGCAAATGCATTTAAATATGACAAATTGCAAACTATATATGTGGTCCGATTCAAAAATTGTACTAGCCTGGTTGGAAAAACCACCACATGCATGGAAGACGTATATTTCTAACCGAACGTCTCAAATTCTTGACCTAGTGGGATCAGCCACTTGGCGTCACGTAGCCAGTGCTGACAATCCTGCCGATCTAGGTACAAGAGGGTGCAAGCCACTGCACCTTGCCACTACCACCCTCTGGTGGAATGGCCCCCGATGGTTGATAGAATCTCCTGATTCTTGGCCACAATCCCCCATGCGCAACATTATCGCCCCAGAAGGTCGAAAAATCGCCACCTTTCACACATTATTGGATGATGCCGACATCCTTGAACGATTTTCCTCGTTTCCAAAAGCGCTCAGAGTAGTCGCTTATATGTTCAAATTCATAGAACAACTCAAAAGCAAAGTTAAGGGATCACATAATATTCCATGAAACACAGTGACGCACCTAGAGTTACAAAAGGCAACGGTCGGCTTGCTAATTCGAGCCTAACATATAACGAACGCCATCCCATAATAATCCCAGAGAGGTCATCATTTGCCACACTGTTCCTCCACTACATCCACATCTTAATGCTACACGCCGAACATCGTCTCATGCAACAAATGGTACGCCAGGAGTATTATATCCCCCGTCTTAAGCCGCAAATCAAGAAGTGCATCTTCACATGCAAGATTTGCACTATGCACAAACAGAAGATGCGAACGCAGATTATGGCAGCACTTCCACCGGAACGCTGCAATTTCGCTCTGCCTTTCACCACAACAGGTGTTGATTTTGCTGGGCCTTTCCAAGTAAAGGCGTCCATGTTAAGGTCTCCCACTCTCATGAAAGGCTATGTGGCTGTCTTTGTATGTTTCACGACAAAGGCAGTACATCTTGAGCTATGTAGTAATCTGACGACGGATGCTTTTCTCGCGGCATTTGCTCGCTTCGTCGCTCGACGTGGCTACCCATCAAAAATCATGAGCGATAATGGCAAAACCTTTATCGGAGCTCAACGAGCCACAGAAAAGCAATTTGTGGATTTTTTAAAACAAGTGTCACCCGACATCGTACAAAAGTACGCCCCTCAAGGTATCAACTGGCAATTTATACCCCTAAGCGCTCCTCATATGGGCGGTTTATGGGAATCAGCTGTGAAAAGCTTCAAATCCCATTTCAAACGGGTAGCTGGAAATTATAAATTCAATTACGAAGAGTTCACGACGCTATTAAATCGAATTGAAGCCGTTCTCAATTCACGGCCACTCACAGTACTATCGCAAGACCCCTCAGATTTCACCGCCTTAACTCCAGGGCATTTTCTAAAAGGAGCACCCATCCTGGCCATTCCTGAGCCAGGCGTGGAGTCGCTATCTCTATTAAATCGATGGGAACGAATTAAAATTCTCCATCATGATTTCAGCCGCCGATGGAAGGACGAATATATAAAGGATCTCCACAAAAGATACCGTTGGAAGACTCCTGAACAAGCGCCTAAACTTTGAGACTGTGTCCTCATTCATGATGATTGTCTGCCCCCTACCGAGTGGCGGCTTGGCCGCATAGAAAAGCTACATTACGGCTCCGACGGTCACATACGAATCGTTGATCTCCGTACGCAAAACGGAACGCTAACCCGACCGCTCGTGAAGCTATGCTTTCTGCCAACTTCCGATGATCGCGAATCCGAAAACCTCAAAAATAAACCGGTATTATCGCTATACAATAAACGAACCAAATGAAACCAATAAAACACGAGAAAGTACGCAAATAACAACCTGTTAAAAAATTACAACCGTCCGAAAATAACAAACCGTAAATAAAGATAACAAACCGTACATAAACTTAACAAACCGTAAAGAAAACTAACAAAAAATGGTCGATCCATACGACGGCCCACTCATGCCACATATCGTGGCACGATTGCCAATATCTAATTGTATGACAGATTTCTAATTGACAATCTCATTTATACCTAGATCACTATGGATGTAGATACACCAGTCGCAACCGCGCCAACAGCTCGGGCTACCAATGCGCCACGCACCATGCCTACTCCAGCGCCCCGATCTGTGGTGGCAACGACGCCGGCACCGGTACTGGCGACTGCGTCTGCAGCGGCCCCTCAATCCGCACTTCGTGGTGGCACTCAACCACCACCACCCCCATCACGGACCACGGAAGCCCTAAGGTGCCCCATCTGTCGGCGCCCACATCGCCTGCACCATTGTGGCATATTTAGGGGTATGCGACCCGTGCAACGGCAGCAAGTGGCCCAGGCCCACGGGCATTGCCATAACTGCCTGTCACATACCCATGGAACTGCAGCGTGTGAGTCACGAGGGCGGTGCCAAATATGCCACCGGCCGCATCACACGCTGCTACATCGCAGCACGGCACGCGAAGTGAATCGGCCACCTATCCAGCACGGCCGCATACCCCGCTTCCAATCCGCAGCTCGTGGCGCGCCCCAGCGAAGCGTAACCTCGTTGCGGCGTCGGCAGGCTGGACCACCACCTCGTCGGTCTACGGGGCTGAGCAGCGTTGTGGCAACGCTGCAACAGTTGCAGCGCCTTTTAGACTAAACAGTCGTTTAGGGGGGCCGGGATGGCTAAATGAGCACCTGACCCTCCTTAATATAATAACGTACACACCATACTCAACACGGCTACACCATCCACATCATCCACACATCATACTCCAATATTCATCCCACACACACCAACTCATCATCATCTACACCACACCTTTCACACCACACACGAGGACACCAAACACAGTCAACAAAAGGGACTGGCGGACGGCGCCAGCCTCCCTTTCTAATACGATCTGCACGCCCGTACGCATCTCCGTCCAACGAGTCATTTTTTCCCCGCTTTAAAGTCGTCGTCAAATCACCAGGTGAGTTTGCCGTGAGTTTTACATAAAGTGTATATGTATGTTTTACGACAAAGGCAGTAGACCTCGAGCTTTGTTCAGATCTGACAACTGCGGCTTTCCTCGCAGCATTCACACGCTTTGTCGGACGACGCGGATTTCCCTCAAAGATTATGAGCGACAATGGGAAAAATTTTATCGGAGCTCAAAGAGCCACCGAAAAGGAGTTCATAAACTTTATGAAAGAAGTTTCCCCTGAAATAGTTAAAAAATATGCACCTCAAGGGATCGATTGGCAGTTTATACCTCCATGTTCTCCACACATGGGCGGGCTTTGGGAATCAGCAGTGAAAAGCTTTAAGTCCCATTTAAAGAAAACGGCTGGTAATCATAAATTCAATTATGAGGAGTTTACGACACTACTAACTCGTATCAAAGCCGTATTAAATTCAAGACCTATATCACCACTCCCGCAAGATCCCTCCGATTTCACAGCTCTTACACCTGGACACTTCCTCCGAGGAGCTCCTCTTCTCGCCATACCTGAGACAGAAGGAGACTCACTCACTTTAATAAATCGATGGGAAAGAATCAAGATTCTCCATCATGAATTCAGCCACAGATGGAAGGAGGACTATCTTAAAGATCTCCATAAGAGATATCGATGGAAAACGATCCAGAAGGAACCCAGTACAGGCGAATGCGTCATCATACAGGACGAATGCCTTCCCCCAACCGAATGGCGACTAGGTCGCATTGAAAAGGTACATCGGGGACGAGATGGTCATATAAGAGTAGTAGATGTGCGAACACAAACTGGCCTACTAACTCGACCACTAGTGAAATTGTGTTTTCTTCCAAATACGGAAGAACCGATCACCGAAAACAAGCGAACGCAAACGCACACATAAAATCAAACAATAATCAATTAAAAATACACCGTTTTGCAATCCGTACGTACAAATCAAAAGCATAATGAACGCTGTTAATAATAAACAAAAAAATCCATATATAAGTAATCTACAATACATAAATACATACATCTATATATATATAGTATACACATATACATATATAATGAGTAGCATATTTCATACTACTAGCATAACCAAGTTAATATACATATTCCTATTCCACTAGAAATGTACGTAGAGGAAACCCGTAATAACCTCCAGTCTGTGAGGTCCGCAAGTAATGCAAATGCAGCATCCGCTGCACCCATCGCCGCACCAAGGAGCCAAAAAGGCACAAGCCCGCCCAGCCAATCATCCGGTCAACCAGTGAGGGAAGCGGTCGAGGAGCAGTTCGAGGAGTATGTACCGCCGCGATGCTGCCTATGCCATCGACCCCATGTCCTGAAGAGTTGTACCATTTTCAAGACGATGACGCCCGCTCAGCGCCAACAGATCGCTAGAGCCCACGGCCACTGCATGACATGCTTGGCAGACACGCACGCTACGTTGGAGTGCATGTCCGACGGGTCGTACCACTGCCACCGACCGCATCACACATTATTCCACCGCTTTCCTCGACGCTCGGTTCAGTCAACGCCCATCGGTCACCGGCATGGTCAACAGCGGCACCATCAGCATGGGAGTCACGTTCAACGCCGAAGAGCCCATCGCTCTACGCAGTCCCGAGGTGCACGTTCGCAGACACCACCGCACCATCATCGTCGTAACCAGCGGGGGGCGACGGGTTTCAGTGCTGTAGTGAGCACCCTACAGAAGCTGCAGCGACTTCTAGGCAATTAATTCGCCTAGGGGATCTCGCCCCGCCACACAACATGACATTCATCACACAACTCACTCTCATCACACAACACAACATTCAGCACACAACCTACATCATCATACACGCAACCCCACGCAACAAACCAACCACACTACACACACACCATACGTTATTGTTTTCACCACCTAACCGATCAAAAAGGATTGGTTAGATCGGGGTGGATCACAATTCGCTTTTTACGCTCGCATAGAGGACACACGTCGCCAATTCGTTTTTTCTACGCCCGTATCCGATACGCCCATACGTTTCGCCAACTCGTACATTTTCTTTGTGGTCAAAGTTGTGGTCCAAATTTGGAATTTTGGAAAACCGTTTCGGTCGCGCATATTGGTGTGAAACCACAGAAAATAACAGTGAACAAGTTCATAAAATTAATCAAACTGTGTAAAAAATTTGAATATTTATTTTTATATTTACATATATTACTCTAAGATTGAATTGTACCCGCAAAAGGAATAATATAAAAAAGTGCTGAGTTCTTAGTTCCAAAAAAGGTCTTTCATTAAAATTAAAAAGAAAGGGATACATAACTAAAGGCAAAGTAAGTATACCCCGAAAAATATATAGCAAATAGCTCCAGTGACCATATCGACGACATTGGACGAATAATATTCTCTAGCAAGCTAGGAATAATTCCAACGAACCTTTTAACAAACTCTGAATTTGACTTAATAGATGACTTTGACAGATACAAAAACATTAAAATAATCGTCGCCTTTCAGGACAATAATGTTATAATAATTCTTAAGATTCCACAATCAGTTCCCATCGTGAATTCAGTGAGTGCGGTCACAAACCTTGATGAGTGCGAGTATAGTCGAAAAGTGTATTTGCATTTTTGGTCCGTGCATTTTTATAAAAAATTATCTTGTGTAATGTCGCCTTCGCAGGGTTGTGCGCTGTGTTTGCGACCCGCAACGTAAAAAATCATACCAATGAAAAGGATGACGACCATGGCAAACGAAATAAGGACTACGAATTGAGGGCATGCACCTGGAATGTCCGGTCCCTTAATTGGGAAGGTGCCGCTACCCAGCTGGTTGATTTCCTCGTGAAAATAAAGACTGACATCACCGCCGCCCAAGAAATACGATGGACGGGACAAGGACAGAGACGAGTAGGTCCTTGGTGTGGGATTCGTGGTGGGAGAGAGACTCAGTTGCCGAGTACTATCATTCTCTCCGGCGAATAAACGTCTAGCCAAAATCCGCATCAAAGCGAGGTTCTTCAACATATCGCTGATTTGCGCCCACGCCCGGACGGAAGAGAAGTACGATGTGACCAAAGATGTCTTTTAGGAGCGCTTACATCGCACTTCATCGCAATGTCAAAATCGTGCTTGGCGACTTTACCGCCAGGGTGGGCAAAGAAGGTATCTTTGGCACTACGGTGGGTAAATTCAGCCTCCACGAGGAAGCAACCCCGAATGAGGTGAGGCTGCTCGACTTCGCCGGGACCCGAAATATGGTTATCTGTAGTACTAGATTCCACCATAAGAAGATTCATCAAGCTACCTGGCTGTCTCCGGATCTAAAAACACCAACCAGATCGATCATATTGTGATAGACGGAAGACACGTCTCCAGTGTTCTAGACGTGCGAGCGCTCCGAGGTCCTAATATCGCCTCGGACCACTATCTTTTTGCAGCCAAGATTTGCACCCGTCACTGTGCAGCAAAAAACGCACGTCAACAAACCCAAGGAAGGTTCGACGTCGAGAAGCTGCAATCACAACAGATAGATGAACGATTTTCTACTCGGCTCGCACTCCTGCTCTCTGAGAGCACTCGTCAACAACTCGGTATAAGGGAACTGTGGGACGGCATTTCAAGCTCCTTACGTACAGCTGCAACCGCAACTATTGGTTTTCGGAAAGTGCAAAAGAACAGCTGGTACGACGAGGAGTACCGTGTCGCAGCGGAGAGAAAATAGGCTGTCTACCTCGCAACGTTACAATCGACCACAACACATGCGGGGATAGGATAGATACCGAGAGTTGAAGAGGGAAGTGAGACGCATTTGCAGACAGAAAAAGAGAGAGGGCGAAATGCGTGAGTATGAAGAGCTTGATAAGCTGGTCGACAGGGCTAATGCCCGAAAATTCTACGAAAAAAGCGGCGGCTTACAGAAGGTTTCAGGACCGGAGCATACTCTTGTAGAACCCCCAAAGGTGATCTAGCCACCGATGTCCAGACCATACTTAAATTATGGAGGAAACACACCTCCAGCCTGCTGCATGGCAGCGAACGCTCAACGCCAGGAGAAGGCGAACTCGATTACCCGCTTGGCAAACAACAAAGCAGCGGGGCCGATGGATTGCCGGTCGAGCTATTAAAACACGGCGGCGAAGAACTGATAAGGAGCATGCATCAGCTTCTTTGTAAAATATGGTCGGAAGAAAGCGTGCCAAACGATTGGAATTAAAGTGTGCTATGCCCAATCCATAAAAAAGGAGACCCCACAATCTGCGCCAACTACCGTGGGATAAGCCTCCTCAACATCGCATATAAGGTTCTATCGAGCGTATTTTGTGACAGATTAAAGCCCACCGTCAACAAATTGATTGGACCTTATCAGGGTGGCTTCAGACCTGGCAATTCAACAACCGACCAGATATTCACCATGCGGAAAATCTTGGAAAAGACCCGTGAAAGGAGAATCGACACACACCACCTCTTCTTCGATTTCAAAGCTGCTTTCGACAGCACGAAAAGGAGTTGCTTTATGCCGCGATGTCTGAATTTAGTATCCCCGCAAAACTAATACGGCTGTGTAAGCTGACGTTGAGCAACACCAAAAGCTCCGTTAGAATCGGGAAGGACCTCTCCGAGCCGTTCGATACGAAACGAGGTTTCAGACAAGACGATTGATTCCCTATCGTGCGACTTCTTCAACCTGCTTCTGGAGAAAATAGTTCGAGCTGCAGAACTAAATATAGAAAGATATCATCGGCCTCAACACTCGCGCCGTTAGTTCTGCTTTCTCCAGTCTGGACAAGGAAGCAAAACAAATGGGTCTGGCAGTGAACGAGGGCAAGACGAAATATCTCCTGTCATCAAACAAACAGTCGTCGCACTCGCTACTTGGCACTCACGTCACTGTTAACAGTCATAGCTTTGAAGTTGAGGATAATTTGGTCTATCTTGGAACCAGCGTAAACACCACCAACAATGTCAGCCTGGAAATCCAACGCAGGATATCTCTTGCCAACAGGCGCTACTTCGGACTGAGTAGGAAATTGAGAAGCAAAGTAGTCTCTCGACAAATAAAAACTCTATAATTCACTCATAATTCCCGCCCTGCTATAAGGTGCAGAGGCTTGGAGGATGTCTACAGCTGATGAGTCGATGTTCAAATATCATTGAACATTCTTACATATCAGCAAAGCCGAAATTCTACTAAATATAAATATCTATTTATGTATTAATATACATCTATACATAATGCATTGACATGCAATGTGCATCTAATAATAATAAAAATGCATGGGACACAAGTCATAAATTTACAGAAGAGATAACATTAGACACACACACACACATGTATTAAATTGTACACTTGAAAACAACCCCATGTCAAGCAGCAATAAACAATATGCTGCATTACATACAAACATACACATATATTTAGTTATTTAAGATAGTTGTAAAATTTGTACATATATAATATAAGCTAGGAAAATATAAAATAAAATCAGAATGAATAAATTCTCCCTCGAAATAAGACTTTTCATTTCCTCCACCAGTGGTAAGGAATGACAAATTCTTTTTTGAGGCCAATGCTTGACACCACAAATCAAACATTTTTGGTCCTTCGAGCCGGATAAAGAGCTCGGCCAAATTAAAAAGTCCTGTATTTATAAAACAGGTAATATACAGAAAAGCCCTGTTCAAAATACAGGCAAATTAAAACAAAAATAATTGTAAGATGGGTGTATATTCCCGCATATTAGCAACATAAAATTGTTTGTTTGTTTTTATCTTATTTCAGTCGACGTTGCGAGTTTTCGAGAGAAAAGTGCTACGAAAGATTTATGGTCCTTTGCGCGTTGGCCACGGCGAATATCGCATTCGATGGAACGATAAGCTGTATGAGATATATGGCGACATTGACATAGTTCAGCGAATTAAAAGGCAGCGGCTACGCTGGCTAGGTCATGTTGTCTGGATGGACGAGAACACTCCAGCCCAGTATTCGACGCTGTACCCGCCCCGGAAGCAGAGGAAGAGGAAGACCTTCACTCCGTTGGAAGGACCAAGTGGAGAAAGACCTGGCTTCGCTTGGAATATCCAATTGGCGCCACGTAGCGAAAAGAAGAAACGACTGGCGCGCGGTTGTTAACTCAGCTATAATCGCGTAAGCGGTGTCTACGCCAATTAAGAAGAAGAAGGGTAATATACTATTTATACTAATAAAAGAATAAATAAATATGTATCATTTTGGTCAGTGTAAAACGAAATTTCGGAAGCGAGCGAACCATTGTTGTGCTACACGAAATGATACAGCATCGACTCCATAAACTTCACAAATTTCGTTGGTGACTTGCGTGGCATTTTTTCTTTTTTTATACAAAAATTTCGAAATATAGCAAATTTCTTCATTATTTTTACTCCTTTTTAAAAAGCTGTAACTTATTTTCAATTTCCCCGAATTTAATTTTTTTAGTTAAGTGAACCAAACCTACTTTAGCGTTCAAGGTAAACGGACCTGTTTTGTAATTCACTCCGTGTATTCGAATTTTGTAAACGTAAACAATGAACAATAATAAGATAAAAACAAACAAACGAATAAAAATCAGTACATACAAATCGTTAATGCAAAAAAAAAACAATAATGAGTGCTTCGCAGAGTCACCAGGAAACAAGGCCGTAGGCATTCCTTAAATGCCTACTTCAGTTTTGTCGAGCCAACAGAAACAACGCTTGGCAAAAAAAATGTAACGGCGATGATGAATCATCGCAGCGATGAGTTGAAATGGAAAGTAAGCAGAGTTCGCAGTCAGCAGAAGCAGCTGTAAACAGCAAGCGAGCAACAACAAATCCACTGTCAGCAGCCGCTATGCAGGTACCACCAAACACCCTGACAGCGAAGGAAAATAAAGTGCAAGGTGAGAATATACCAAGCAAAAAGGGCCATTAGTTCAGACTGGTATTGATCGCTACATTAATGTGATTGTGGGTAGACATAAACAAATTGTGCACGAAACAAAAAGTAAAAACAAAAAAAAGAAAAATTATCAAATAAAAAAATGAGTGCTACTCAGCCTCACCAGCAAGGCCGTAGGCATTCTTTAAATGCCTACTTTAGCTTTGTCGAGCCAACAACAGTAACTCCTGGCAAAAACAAAATTAACGGCGATGACTCATCATTGCAGCGATCAGCTGAAAGAGCATGTAAGCAAGCGGAGCCAGCAGAAGCAGCAGAGAACAGCAAAAGGGCAACAACAAATGCGTTGACAGCAAACAGTACGCAGGTACCAGCAAGCACCCGGTCAGCGAAGGAAAACAAAAAGCAAGGTGAGAATGTACCAAGCAAAAAAGGACCGTCTGTTCAGACTGGTATTGATCGCTATATTAACGTAAAAAGGAAACTAAGTCCAGTTAAAACAGCCGTCAATACCAAAAAATTTCAACCAGGCACGCCAAATGGTAAAAAGCCAGAAATTCTTAATGGCAACAGATTTGCCTTATTAAGCAAGGAGCCTAACGACGAAGCAAAGGGTACCACCACGGTCGTGAATGCCAAACCCCCTCCAATCTATTTGCGTGAGTGTAGCTCAAATGCGCTTGTTTCCAAAATGAGCAATTTAATAGGCACAAACAATTTTCACATTGTGCCCTTGAAAAAAGGTAACATAGATGAAACAAAAATTCAAACATACACTGAAAAAAGTTTCATGGATACTGTAAAATTCCTATCAGATAATAACAAGAATTACTACTCTTACCAACTGAAGAGCTCAAAAGGCCTAGTTGTTGTAATAAAAGGTATAGAGTCTTCGGTAGACTCTAACGACGTTAAAGAAGCACTAGAAGAAGGTGGTTTTAGCATTAAATCAGTAGTAAATATTTTTAACAGGAACAAAGTCCCACAACCAATGTTCAAAATAGAATTTATGCCAGATTCTAACAAATTAAAGAAAAATGAAATACACCCGATTTACAATTTAAAATATCTTCTCCATCGCAGAATCACCGTTGAGGAACCACACAAGAGAAATGGTCCAGTACAATGTACAAACTGCCAAGAATATGGACACACGAAAGCATATTGCACTCTACGAAGTGTCTGTGTAGTATGTGGTGATCTACATCCCACTCCAAAATGTACTCTTAAAAAAGAGGATTTAAATAAAAGATGCAGCAATTGTGGAGGAAATCATACTGCTAACTACAGGGGTTGCCCTGTTTACAAAGATTTAAAATCGAAATTGTCACAGGGTATCCAAGCACGTCGTAATCAAATGATGAATATTCCATCTAATGAAAATATTAAAATCCCCGTCCATATTTCAAAACCAGTAAATCTTAAAGACAATGCTACACAAGGGAGTTATGCAAACGTTGTGAAAGGCAATACTACACAAATGCAATTACCCCAAAACCAACCAAATGGAAGCGTTGAAACTATGATTTTAAACCTTACCCAATGTATGACACAATTTATGGCTTCAATGCAAAATATGATTCAAGAGATAATCAAATCTCAAAACCAAATGTTGCAAACTTTTTTAAGTAAAAAATGAGTGTATTGAACATTTGTTTATGGAATGCTAACGGTGTTAACCAACATAAATTGGAACTTATTAGATTTCTGGATGAAAATAGCATCGATGTAATGCTATTGTCAGAAACTCATCTTACGAACAAAAACAATTTTTTTATACCGGGATTTAGACTCTATGTTACAAACCATCCAGATGGAAAGGCACATGGAGGAACAGCAGTGTTGGTTAGAAAACGGTTAAATCACCACACATCAGAATCTTATGCCACAGCGCAATTACAAGCTACAACAATAACTATAAAAAATCGCTGCGGGGACTTAAATCTGACGGCCATATACTGCCCACCTCGGTTTAAAATTACAGACATCCAATTCAAAGACTTTTTTGAAACACTAGGCCATAGATTTATAGCAGGTGGAGATTACAATGCAAAGCACACGTATTGGGGCTCACGGCTAATTAATCCGAAAGGACGACAGTTGTACTACACTATTATGAATAAGCATAATAAGCTGGATATAATATCTCCTGGTAAGCCGACATACTGGCCCAGTGATAGAAGAAAAATACCAGATTTATTAGATTTTGCTGTCGTCAAAAATATAGATAGATCGCTTATGACAACTGAAACATGTACAGACTTATCATCTGATCATTCTCCTGTACTAATAAAGTTATACGAACAGCCCATGATATTTGAGCCGAAAGTTTCTCTAACATCACATAAAACTAACTGGTTGAAATATAGAAAGTATGTCAGCACCCACATCAATATTGATTGCAAAATAAATACAGGAAGAGACATTGATGAAAATATAAGAGAAATTAATGAATTAATAATTAATGCAGCTGTATTGGCAACACCAAAAAGAAACAACAAACCAGTAGGTTTTAGAAAGATCACTAATAATGAAATAGAGAAACTTGTAAATGAGAAAAGGCGAGCTAGGCGGGAATGGCAGCTAAATCGATCCCCTTCAACTCTGCTTCAACTGAAATCTGCTGTACGAAAGTTAAAAAAAGCGCTTAAACGCGAAGAGGAACACAACACTGAAAATTATATAAAGAAACTGTGTCCAAATTCTCGCAAGCAAAACTCTCTTTGGAGAGCACAAAAGTCTTTCAAGCCACCAGTAGATTCCAACATGCCTCTAAGACAGTTGAATGGTAATTGGGCACGTAGTGATGAGGATAAGGCAAATTGCTTTGCAAATCACCTAGAAAAGGTATTTCAACCCAATTGCCCAAAGAACAACTTTGAGTTGCCAACCTTGCCCAATGCCGCAAACGATTCGCATGTGTCTATTAGGACTTCTACTTCTGAAGTTACTAGAATAATAAAAGAACTTAACCCCAAAAAATCACCAGGACATGATAATATTACCCCAAAAATGCTAATTGAGTTACCAAATATTGCCGTAAAGGTGCTCTCTTTGCTCTTCAATGCAATTCTTAATCTCGGACACTATCCAAATTCATGGAAAAAGTCGCAGATCATCTTGATAGACAAACCTGGGAAAGACTTAACACAGCCGTCTTCATACAGACCAATCAGTCTTCTACCCTGTCTTTCTAAGATATTTGAAAAATTGTTACTATCAAAGATGACTCCTTTCCTCCACGAAAATAATATTATACCAACGCACCAATTTGGCTTTCGTGAAAAACATGGCACGATTGAGCAAGTTAATAGAATTACTAACGAAATAAGAAAAGCATTTGAGCACAGAGAGTACTGTTCAGCTATATTTCTAGACGTGGCTCAGGCGTTTGATAAGGTATGGCATGAGGGCCTTTTATATAAGATTAAAAATATTCTACCTTCAGAATTATATAAAACATTGGAATCGTATTTAAAAAATAGAAAATTTATGGTAAAAGTGGGAAATTTCATATCTGATGAAAGACAGATAAGGGCTGGTGTACCCCAAGGCAGTGTTCTAGGCCCAACACTTTACATCATATATACAGCAGATCTTCCAACAGCTAACAATGTATTAACTTCTACTTTTGCGGACGACACAGCTATAGTGAGCCGTAACAAATGCCACATAATAGCATCAAGAATATTAGCCGAGCACTTAAGGTTTGTCGAAGAATGGCTAGCCAACTGGCGTATAAAGGTAAATGAACAAAAGTGTAAGCATGTTACATTTTCGCTTAGACCAAAAATGTGTCCGGCAGTAAAAATTAACAATATTTTAGTACCCCAAGCGAATGAAGTAACTTATCTTGGTATTCACCTAGATAGAAGACTTACGTGGAAAAAACATATATCTAGTAAAATAACTTGCATGAAGATAAGAGCTGCAAATTTAAATTGGCTATTAAATAAAAACTCCAAACTTAGCCTAGACAACAAAGTGCTTTTATATAATGCGGTCATAAAGCCGATTTGGATGTATGGCATTCAACTGTGGGGTACGACCTGTGCAACTAATATAGACATAATACAAAGGTTCCAATCAAAAATGCTTAGATCAATCACGTGTTCTCCATGGTACATGCGTAATGAAAATATCCATAAAGACCTTGGTATTTCTATGGTAAGAAAAGAAGTAGAAGACAGCAGAATTAAATATATATCTAAACTCCGTGATCACCCAAACCCTTTGGCTAATGCTTTGGTACATTCCTGTGATCAAACACGCCTTAAAAGAAGAGATATGCCCGCGTACTGAGGAGCAATGTATCACCAAAACAGCTCAATCACTTGCTTGAGCGTGTCTAGTTTTTTAAATAGGTTTAAGATTTTATTACTTATTGTTAGGCTTTCAAAACAAAAAGCAGATTCAATAAACAAAAAGATATTGAAACAAAAAAAAAAAAAAAAAAAACATTAATGTGAAAAGGAAATCAAGTCTCAATAAATCAGCGGTCAATACCAAAAAATTGCAACCAGGCACACTAAATGGTGGCAAATTCTTGATGGCAACAGATTTGCCTTGTTTCCAAAATATAATAGGCACAAACAATTTTCGCCCAAAAATTGAAGAATTGCTACTCTTACCAACTGAAGAGCTCTAAGGGTTATAAAAGAGATAAAGTCTTCGGCAGACTTTAACGACCCACAACCAATGTTTAAAATAGAATTCTTCAACTTACAATCTAAAATATCTGCTCTATCGCAGAATATCAGTTGAGGAACCACAAAAAGAAATGGTCCAAAACAATGCACAAACTGCCAAGAGTATGGAACCAGGAAATCATACTGCACCCTACGCAGTGTGTGCGTGATGTGTGGTGATTTACATCCCACATCCAAATGTACTCTGAAAAAAAAGGATTTAAATAAAAAATGTAGCAATTGTGGAGGACATCCCACTGCTAACTATAGCGGTTGCCCTGTGTATAAAGACCAAAATTGGAAACTGCCTGTCGGAATTCAAGCACGTCCCAACCAAAGTTTATATATTCCTCCAAATGAAAATATTGAAGCCCCCGTCCATATTTCAAAACCAGTAAATCTTAAAGACAATGCTATACAAATGAGCTGTGCAAACGTGGTGAAATACAACACTGCACAAATGTAATTTATCCAATACCAACAAAATGGAAGCCTTGAAACTATGATTTTCAACCCTACCCAATGCATGACACAATTTATAGTATATATACATAGCAAAATATGATTAAATAGATAATCAAAGCACAAAACCAAATGTTGCAAATTTTTTAAAGTAAAAAATGAGCGTATTGAACATTTATTTATGGAATGCTAACGGTGTTAACCAACATAAATTGGAACTTACTAGATTTCTGGATGAAAATAGTATTAATGTTAATGCTATCGTCAGAAACTCATCTTACGAATAAAAACAATTTGTCTATACTGGTTTTTAGGCTCTACAGGCGTAACAGCAGTATTGGTTAAAAAACGATTAAATCACCACGCATTAGAATCACATGCTACAGCGCAGTTATAAGCTACATCACTATCCATAAAAAATCGCTGGGGGACGGCCATATACTGCCCACCCCGATTTAAAACAAGAAAAAACGTTAACTAATATACCCTTCACAAGGTGCATTTCTTTTAGTAACTATGTGTTTAGTTTGTATGGAAGCTATATGCTATAGTAATCCGATCTGAACAATTTCTTCTGAGACTACATTGTTGCCTTAGAAAATAATCTATACCAAATTTCGTGAATATATCTTGTCAAATGCAAAAGTTTTCCACACCAGCACTAGATTCTGATAGTTCAGTTTGGATAGCAGCTATATGCTATAGTAAGCCGATCTGAACAATTTTTTCGTATATTACATTGTTATCTTAGAAAACAGCCTGTGCCAACTTTTGTGAAGATACATTGTCAAATGTGAAAGTTGTCCATACAAGAACATGATTCCGATCGTTCAGTTTGTATGGCAACTATCTGTTATAGTAGTCCGACATCGGCAGTTCCGACAAATGAAAAACCTCTTGAAGAGAAAACGACGTTTGCAAAATTTCAAAACGATATCTTAAAAACTGAGGGACTAGTTCGTATGTATACAGGCAGGCGGACATGCCTAAATCGACTCAGCTCAACATACTTGTTGAAAATGTATACTTGATATATTGGGGAGCACTCACTACTGCGTTAAGTTAAATAAAAACATTCAGTTTATTTTGTATGCATTTGGTTTTTCAACAACTTTATTTAAATTTGAAGTTATTGGTTTTATTATATAAATCTCCTTATTTGTTCACTGCTGGCGATCGTGTGGACCCGGATCGTGGTTGAATTAATAATTGGAGGAAAGTAGCGCGATGTGTTGACGCGCCGGAGTGTAACGAAAATTGTTGATCGAATTGTATGTGTCGAACGAATTGCTTAGCACCAATTGTGCCCTGTTGTCTATCCTTTTTGTTTAGTGGGTAGGGAAACAGGTGTGGTGAGCTGTGTGTAACGTCATCATCTGTGGTGAATTGCGCTGTTGTATTAGGATGCGCCAGTTTTACCGGGTAGAGGGGGTGGATGCTAAACTCATTTAAACAATACTGATCACTTATATATGCATTTACTTTATAGGGTCACCGACATTTCGTTCTGGGTGTTAAAAACTTCGTGACAAACTTAATATACTCTGTTCAGGGTATAATTACATACATCCAATTTAAAACCATTTTTGGAATACTGGGTCATAGATTTCTAGCAGGTGGAGATTATAATGCAAAACACATGTATTGGGGCTCACGACTAATTAATCCGAAAGGCGACAGCTGTATCTTTTCCTTCTTTACACCGCTTACGCGATTATAGCCGAGTCAACAACAGCGCGCCAGTCGTTTCTTCTCTTCGCTACGTGGCGCCAATTGGATATTCCAAGCGAAGCCACTTCCTTCACCACTTGGTCCTTCCAACGGAGTGGAGGTCTTCCTCTTCCCCTGCTTCCCGCGGCGGGTACTGCGTCGAATACTTTCAGAGCTGGAGTGTTTTCATCCATCCGGACAACATGACCTAGCCAGCGTAGCCGCTGTCTTTTAATTCGCTGAAATATGTCAATATCGTCGTATATCTCGTACAGCGTAATGCGATATTCGCCGTGGCCAATGCGCAAAGAGCCATAAATCTTTCGCAGAACCTTTCTCTCGAAAACTCGTTACGTCGACTCATCGGTTGTTGTCATCGTCCAAGCCTCTGCACCATACAGCAGGACGGTAAGTATGAGCGACTTATAGAGTTTGGCTTTTGTTCGTCGAGAGAGGACTTTACTTTTCAATTGCCTACTCAGTCCGAAGTAGCACCTGTTTGCAAGAGTAATCATGCGTTGGATTTCCAGGCTGACATTGTTGGTGGTGTTAATGCTGGTTCCTAAATAGACGAAATTATCTACAACTTCAATGTTATGACTCTCAACAGTGACGTGAGAGCTAAGTCGCGAGTGCGACTGTTTGTTTGATGACAGGAGATATTTTGTCTTGCCCTCGTTCACTGCCAGACCCATTTGCGTTGTTTCCTTGTTCAATCTAGAGAAAGCAGTACTAACGGCGCGGGTGTTGAGGCCATACGCCAGCAGTTGTACACTCTTATAGAAAATGGTACCTTCTCTATTTAGTTCTGCAGCTCGAATAATTTTCTCCAGAAGCAGATTGAAAAAATCGCACGATAGGGAATCGCCTTGTCTGAAACCTCGTTTGGTATCGAACGGCTCGGAGAGGCCTTCCCGATTCTGACGGAGCTTTTGGTATTGCTCAACGTCAGCTTACGCAGCCGTATTAGTTTTGTGGGGATACCAAATTCAGACATCGCGGCATAAAGGCAGATAGTGTGACCGGCATAATTCAAAAAACGTGATTTTGGAGTTAATGCTGCAGAATTGTTCGTTATATCATACTTCATGTTGAGTGAAAAATTCACATGAATACCTCTTATATGCTCCGCTTGAAAAGAGGTGTAAGGTTGGAGTCACCGTGTAAGGTTGTAGTAGGTTGAAAACTTTAAACGCGTTTTCTGGCGAATCGATTTTTTTGACTTATGCCGGCCTTGCAGCAAATGAGCGATATGTAAAGAAGTTGTGTTCAATGTAAGTATATAAGTTAAAGGGCTATACCAGTGTGACGCATGAAAAACTAGGCGACTTTCGTTAATTTTTTAAGAGAAAATACGCGATTGAATATTTCGAACTTCTTTGAACACAATAAGGTATATTTTCAGCTATATTTTAAGATTTTTTTTTAACAAAAATGTTGAAAAATGACGTAGTTATGGGCTGTCCTCGAAGATGCCAAAAAAAGGTCAATTTCTTGTTATGACGCCAGCAATTTTGAAAAATGTCATTTCGAGAAAAACGGGTTTAAAGTTTCACGTATATATATATGCTTGCACCTCCGAGCGGTCGCTCAATAGAACGCTGCCATTCAAAAACTATTCAACATACGACCTTCCCTATTTCACTGGATATTTATGGAAAGATAAGCTATCGAAAAAGCAAATACATTTTTTTTTTTTCAAAGTGTCACACTGGTAGAGCTCCTTAAGTTAAAAGTCCATGAAGCCACCAATTGACTCCAACATACCTATACGAGACTTGGGTGGAAATTGGGCTCGAAGCGACGAGGAAAATGATAATTGTTTTGCAAATCGCCTAGAAAAGGCGATTTTAGCCTAATTGCTCAAGGAACAACTTTAAGCTGTCCAGCATACCCAACACGGCTAACGAGTCACTCAAGTCTTTTAAGACTTCACCTTCTGAAATTATTAGAATCATAAAATAACTTAACCCAAAAAAGTCGCCAGGATATGACAATATTACCCCAAAAATGCTAATTGAGTTACCAAATATTGCTATAGAGTTGCTCTTTTTGCTCTTCAATGCAATTCCGAGTCACGGATACTATCCAATTTCATTGAAAAAGTCGCAGATTTTCTTGATAGACAAGCCTGGGAAAGAGTTAACACAGCCGTCTTCATATAGACCAAAGAAGACTGCTTCTACCTGTCTTTCTGAAATATATTATGTAAGAGCAGCGAACGTAAAATAATAGAGAAGGTTCACGAGGGATATTTCAAGTTTGGAATATTTACTGTTTTGGATGAGCGTGTTTCACCAAACCACAGAAAAATTATTAGCGTGTTTCACCACATTTAACATCAGGGAACACGAAAATAGCAGAATTGAGCATTTTCAGTGTTAAATGAGAAAAATTATGCTATTTTCGATGTTAAGGAATGTACGCTTACAGATTGACATATTTACAATCCGCAAACGACTCTGCATATAATTTATATACATACATACATACATACTTATGTAAATATATGTGTTCACATGAACTATGAGCGTGCCGCAGCATCCCACATCACATCACATCACATCACATCACATCACGTCACGTCACAACACCTCATCACACAACAGATCATAGCATACCCCAATACACACACACGCACCAAACACCGATCATTACTACAACACTGCAACACAACAACCATACGATCATCAACGAGACGACTCGTAATGTCAGCTAATATTCACCACCCAAACCATCAAAAGGGATTGATCCGACCGGGATTTTCCTTCTTACCGTTTCATCCGTGAAGAAAGACAGTCGTCCGCGAATTTAAGTTGTATCAGCATTTTTTTGCATTTTTGCACTTGTGCCACCGCAAAAATCACCGCAATTTCCGTTTTAATAAACCGCCAAGTAACGGGAGTGACGTGACACAGCAAGTTCGCCAACCGTGTACCACCGTGGGTTTCGCAGAAAACCCAAACAAAATATACACATACTTATACATATTTATATTGTGTAACTTCAACTAATAAACCTTTTATAAAGTGTGTGGAAATCAGTGTGTTTTATTTCCCACCTCAGAAGTATACTACAACACGTAAGTATACTAGTGGCATACGTGAATAATATGTTCTATATATTTTATATCAAAGCACACAAGCACGTACGTACAAATTGAACTATTTCATGATAAATTCTTTAAAATCTTTGGATAATAGTCATATTTATTTTATTTGAAGGTATTTGATGAAACGTTTTGTAATTTGAAGCATCATAGTATTATTTTCAATGGAAAATTATTAAATACATTTAACGAATGAGAGCTAACAAGCTTAAATCCTTTTATTGGGTATTGAAAGGTCAAAAGTCAGTTGTTCTAATATACTTTAAAAAGATTTAAATAGTTTCTCCATATAATAAATAACTAATATATAGTAATCTTTATTCGTACTAAAAGTTAGGTGTTTTAATTGAAATGTCCAAAAATTATTATTTTGTTCAATCTGGCCATAATGGACAATGTTATAAAAAACGCTAATTTTGAAGCGCTCTCACACTGGAATAAGTTGGACATCCCTTTATTCCTGCTGATACTATTCACAAATTAAAGAGCGGAAGTTTACTTCATGTCGGAATTGTACAGTTGTGTGAACAAAAAGAGGTAAACATAATTTGCAGGTTTTAGAGTTTCGCATTAATATTTGTTTTTATTTACCTTTGCATGATGGGAAATTCTAATCACTGTTAGGAAAAAATATATATATGTTATACTTGTATCTAAAAACAATTTTATTTAATAAGAAAACAGTACATTTTAAAACTTCACAACACCTTATGGTTGTTCCTATTTTGTTCACACCACTGTACATGTGATAGAACAGTTAATGGTGGTGATGCCAGTTGTAAAATTTCATTTTAGTTACAAATGGGAAAACTTTTCTTAAGTTGTGGGCTTTTATGCGTTCATATGCAAGGCAGTTTTATATATCTGAATATATAAAAAAGAAAAGATACTTGTGACCATAATATATATTTTGTTTAAACATATTGCAGTTCCATTTAATTAAAATGCTTATATAAATATATGATTTATGATATTTTCGGTTTGGTTGTTTTACCAAAATATTCATAGTATTGAGGTTTTTTTCTATAATTGTTTTGTTAAATTTTAAAAATCTAATTTGCCTTTGGATATGTATTAAAATAATAAATCGCGATATATAAAGGGAACACATATTTTCAAAAATATAAGAAATCGTCAAATACAAATATATTTGCGCGGTATGGCATTATTGATCCAGAGTGGCTAAGCACACAAATAGAATACAAGCTAATGGCAGAAACATCGAATTCCACTTATCCCTTCGCTACGAGCGGCGAACGTTTTGTTCTCGTTTTCATTTGAATAATGTTGCCATTGCTCAATATATAGTTTTGTACACATCTAAGTTTTGAATTATAATTTTTCATAGTATAAAATATCAAAACTGATATCAAACTATTAAAACTAGTTTATATACATACATATCTATAAATAATAGCATTCGACTCTGATTTTGAGTTAATTTAAAAAAATTTCGATATATTGAAGACATTTTTTATTATTACTACAGTATATCGAGATTGGCAACCCTGCGTTGTGAGAGAGAAATCTGCTGACTCGTTTCTACGGGGAAAACCCCAATTCGTTGGAAATTCTATGGTAAGCGGTGTTGGATAATCATTTACATTGCGCTCTCATATGATTCATTTGAGCATATGTGTTTGAAGAAACAGTGGCGCATGATCTGAAGTTATTATTGAAATTACTTTTTATAAGAAAGTTTAAAGAAATAACCTGGTTTGAAACTTTTTGCTTCGAAAATTATATCTACGTTTGGAAGCACATACACTTGTGAACACTTTTATTCAATAATGAAATTAAACAAACATAAAATAAGAAGTCGGTTATCTGATTTAAGTTTTGGTACAATAATGCGTGTAGTTACAATCTCATTTAAACCAAACATACAATTTATTATGTCAAATAAACTAAATTAAATGCTGTTATAAAGACATATTAAAAAATTATTACTAAAATAAAATATGTATTATACTTTTTGTTACTTGTCTTACATTTTATAAATTTATAGTAGTTACAAAGAAACATAAAATTGTTAGGCAATTTTACAGTTATTACCCATAGTGCAACTTCCCATATATGCGCGCGCTCTCATTTGTAAACATGGTGTGGTAAAAAACGTTGCTCTCGCTTCCCTCTTCTTGTTTGCCCGCGATGGTCCTCTCATCTAGCCCGAAAATGTGCACTCGTGCCCGAACGGGCAAAATGCCACTGAGGGCTAATATGCTCACCCCTGGCGTAAGCGGTGTCGACGCCAATTAAGAAGAAGAATAAAAAGCAAAAACGCAAAAACAAAATCCCGACTTAATAATTAGTGAGGACGTTATAAACGTCTGTATGTGTGATAACAGCAGAGGCTGGCAAACCACGTACCAGCCCAAAGCAACGAAACGTAAAACTATTGAATCCCCAAATGTAATGAAAAAACAACTAAAGCCGAACAATACTCCAAACACAACAAACCGGTTTGCAATCGTAGACACAAACACACAAAGTAATGATAACAATGCCATTGATAAGAATAATGAGCAAAACGCAGAGACAACTACAAGGATTTTCAAACTGCCACCGATTTTCATACCACAAGTAAACAATATTAAAAAAATGATAATCAATTTCTCAAATTTAATTGGTAGAGAAAACTTTTCTTACAAGTCCGGCAGTGACCCTTATAAAAAACTTGTGACGTATAAAATTTTTATAAAAAATATTCACTATTCTACACCCATAGATGGCATTGTACTTGACTTATCTCAAAAAGGTCATATTGTGAGAAACATTGTTAATGCAAAAAGTTAAGTTACAAAGGTGCCAATGTCACTATTTTTTGCTGACTTAGAGCCACCGGCAAACAATAAAAGTGTATTTGACATTAATCGATTATGTAGCGCAGTAGTCAAAATCGAATCTCCTCGCAAATTTAATGATTTAGTTCAGCGTCATCTCTGTCAAGAGTTTGGACACACAGATGTAAAAAGCCATACAGATGTGTTAAGTGCAGTCTGGACCACCAGACAATAAAGATCCAAACAAGTCGACTGTGAATAATCCTAGATCTAAAGTTGGGGTTCGCTCAATTACAAACAAATTGAGCTAACCTCAACGTTAATATCAATGATATCTTCTCTTGTTTCAAGATTATGCAATTAAGCCTTAAGATGACAATATGGAATGCCAATGGATTTAGTAACAATAGATTAGAAGTCGAACATTTTATTGTTACTACCAATATAGATATTCTCATGATCTCAAAAACTCATATCACTAACAAGTATTTTTTTTTAAATAAACGGTTACGATCTTATTACTTGCAACCATCCTGATACTAAAGCACGTGGCGGGTCTGCAATTATAGTTAAATCAACTTTAAAATATAAGATATTAGAACTAATATCGTTGCCTTCAGTTCAAGCTGCGTCCGTTAAAATCACAAGCGTTAATGGAGGGATTGTCATAACTGCACTGTATCTGCCTCCGCGTTTCAACATACATACATAGTAAACAGTTATTTACTACATTTTTCAACAAACTGGGCAGTAGATTTCTAGCTGATGGTGATTTCAATGCCAAACATCCATGGTGGGGATCTCGTCTTACTAATCCCAAAGGCCGCGAAATATACTTACAAATGCATTATGGAAAAAAAATTAAATGTTCTTTCTACTGGTTGTCCTACTTACTGGCCCACAGATCCCAGCAAGACGCCTGGTTTGATTGATTTTGCTGTTTATTTTGGAATATACGCTAACATAGTCGAAATAATAAATAATTACGATCTAAATTCAGACCATTCCACTTTAATTATTCTTTTTAATTTGCCTGCTTTACTTACTGCTCAGAAACAGCATATATTAAATAAGAGATCCGATATTAAACTTTTTCAATCTCCAAATAAATCTCAACATGGAGATAAACTCAACTAGGGATTTAGGTGATGCAGTAGAGATTTTCAATAACAAAATACGCGAAGCCGCCTTCTTAGCCTCAACCAACTATTGTAATAAAACTTCTCGAAGACATATAAGCGGACAACCATATTCTGATGAAATATCTACATTGGTTAAGAATAAAAGGCTATTCGAAGGATATGGCACAACAGCAAAAATTCGAACGACAAAAAAGCCCTCAATAAAGCAGCTAAGAAGCTGAAAACTAAGTTAGCTGAACTCAAAGAAGAATTGATTGGAGAATATCTCAAAAAAATTGATGCAAACAACAACGAGTATGACATCTGGAAAGCCACTTAACTTACTCAAAACGGCCAACTATACTACCACATACTGGTGCAGATCAAACATAAGCAAAGCACACGCTTTTGCCAACCATCTTAAAGATATATTTCAGCCTTTTAACTTCAGTAGCACCAGCCATGAAGACGTCGAATCATACATTGATTGCCCATGTCCAATGGATAAGCCTCTTACATACGTAAGACTCTCAGAGGGCCAATCTGAAATATCGCGATTAAAAAATTCAAAGTCTCCAGGTCATGATAACATCGACGCTTGGACAATCAAAAACCTTTCCAAGAAATGTCTATTATTTTTGGTCTTGCTTTTTCACAGTACAACAGCTAATCTGGGGGGTGAGAAATTCCAAGTCAGGGTGATAGTACTAGGTCAGTATAGTAAAACCCTCAAAGGATTTGGCGTTCGTATGTGTCAGTTTTTTTTTATGACCTTTTAAATTTTTTCCTTATTTTGATGTTGTCCCATTTTAATGAAACAAATTTAGAAAAATTAAGAATTACAATTTCTATTTGTTTTTATTTGTTTTTATTCAAAAAATTGTCATTTATTGCCTTTTTTATAATTTTTTTTAGGTAATATTTATTAAAATAAATAAAAATAAATAAAAAAAATAAAAATAAAAAATTATAAAAATGTTTACTTTATTTTTTAAGTAGTTTATGGCCAGAAGTCTGGAGTTATTGGGAAAAATTTATAAAAAAAACGATAAATGACACTTTTTGAATAAAAACAAATAGGAATTGTAATTCTTAATTTTTCTAAATTTGTTTCATCAAATATGAATATGACAATATTCTTCGAAAATGCTTGAAAGAATATTTCTTCGAAGACTACTGCCAGAGCTAGAAAAAAGCAATTAATTATTCCAAAGCATCGGTTTGGTTTCAGACATAAGCACAGCACATCGGAACAATGTCATCGGGTAGGCATTTGACAGAGTCTGACACTCGGGCTGACTGTATAAAATCAAAAAGATAATATCTACTCCACGCTATCTCTTCCTCAGATCTTATCTGACTCAAAGACATTTCTTTGTTAACATTAAAGATGAAATCTCAGACATACACGAAATAAAGGCAGATGTCGCACAAGGAAGTGTTTTGGGACCAATACTATATATAATTTTTACCGCAGACATGCCAATATTGGAAAATGGTAATTTAACAGCTAGCGAAGCTACTGAAATTGCACCAGCACCGCTAAATGAAATACAATCTTGGCTTCGCAACTGGAACATCTCTGTAAATACTGGAAAATCAACTCATATAACTTTCACATTGAGGAAGGAATAGTGCCCTAGTGTGACCCTTAATAATGTTTTAATTCCAAAGTCCAATTGTGTAAAATATCTCGGATTACATTTAGATAAACGGCTTACTTGGTGTAAACATATTAGATCCAAGAGCACGCAGCTCAAAATTAAAAGTAGAAAAATGTATTGGTTGCTTGGTCCTAAATCTAAACTTAGTTTACAAAACAAAATTCTTCTCTATAAAACTATGTTGAAACCCGTATGGTCTTATGGCATTCAAATCTGGGGCACAGCAAGTAGATCCAACATAGACATAATTCATAGGTTCCAGTCAAAAACCCTTAGACTTCTCGCTAACGCTCCGTCATTAAAAATATTCGTCTCCATAAGGATCTTAGAGTACCTATGGTGATTGATGAAATATAACGATACAGCTGAAGGTACGTAACAAGATTTAATTGGCACCCTAACCCATACGCTATAAACCTATTAGACAACAGCGATGACACACGACGATTGAAAGGACTACACCCTCTAGACCTGCCATTTAGATCGTAAGAACTATCTAAGTATAAAAGAATATATATTGTAATGATATTGATACACATTACGTAATTTAGCTTATTAAATACTAGTTACTAAATAACCTTATATTAAGGCCAAATTGCACTTAATTCATCAATCTGAATCACATTAATCAATTACATTTTATTATCGCCTTACTACAGATTGTAAATAAAGATATATTATTTATAAAAAAAAGGTTCCACAATATTTAAAAGAAATACTATCGAAAATAACATTTGAACCAATCTTCAACGTAAAGAATAAATCAATTATACTAAAACCTTACAAAAATAATATTTTTAATGTAAACGTTCAAGGCAATCGAAAGAAAAATTTAAATATAGAATCTAATAAATGTATTTCAAATATCTTAACAACCGGGTTGCCTTGTATCGAAGCAAAATATGGACCAACCGGCACACCCGTTACAATTTTAGTGGATACAGGATCAACTAATAATTATATTAGCAACAAATGTGAAATCGGTAAGTCAATACAAATTATTCCTTTTAAAACAAAAACTTTCCATGGCCTTTCAGTCATTAATTCAAAAAAGTGATTGGGACATATGGATATGATTTATGTAGTATATTAATTAATAGATAAGCTAAATGAATTCGATATGATATTAGGAGAACAGGGACTTAGAACTCTTAAAACAGAAGTGAATAAATTTGATTATAGTTTAAAGTACCAGAAGGACGTGAACCATAACGCATTGAAAAAAAAATTTACTATTAAGAACCATCAATACGACGAAAACATTAGAAAACTAATGCTAAACACGATAAAATAAGTGAAATTCTTGCTTTCACTACAAATACTCGTATTCAGGCGACAATTAGGACCCAATATTTATATCCCATTGCGGATAACGACTTTGTGAATAAAGAAATTAGCGAATTATTAAACCAAATAAAAGCCCATATAATTCACCCATATGGACTGTTCCAAAAAAGGCACTGACGAAGAAAGTAATCGAAAAAGGAGATTGGTAGTTGATTTCCAAAAAAATTAATAGTCGGACAATCACAGATAGATATCCAATACCTGATGTAAATGTGACTATCCAAAATTTAGGAAACGCAAAAGTATTTTCAATTATTGATTTAGAATCAGGATTCCATCAAATTTTAATAAAGGAATCCGATAGAGAAAACACCGCTTTTGCAGTCAATGGAGCAAAGGATGAGTTTGTTAGGACGCCGTTTGGGTTGGGTGCCTCAATCTTTCAACGATGCGTAGACGATTTCTTACGAGAATATATTTGTAAATTTGCATATGTATAGATGATGTATTAATATTCTCTTCCTCACTTGAAGAAAATATGGAACAGCATAATAGGATTGCTGTGGATCCCAACAAGGTTGAAACAATAAAACATTTCTAAAAACTCTTAAAGAACTAAGGTCATTTTTAGGATTAGCTAATTAGTTATTATAGAAAATGTATTAGGAATTTTGCATCTATCACTAAACTCTTAACTATTCATTTAAGAGGAGATCAAAGAATGATAAGAAAAAATCAGAACGCCAAAGTAGACATATAATTAGACGAGGCAGCACTGGATGCACTGCAAAAAATAAAAACTTCGGGAATAAACAGAACTCTTTCAACCAGATTTCTCGAAACCATTTGATTTAACTACTGATGCAAGTAATTTTGCTATTGAGGCAGTCCTATCTCAAAATAAACAACCAATTGCCTACATTTCAAGAACATTAACTGATACTGAACAGAATTATAGCACAACTGAACTATAACTTGGTCACTTCCAAAGTTACGAAACTATCTATACGGGGTAGCAAATTTAATTATTTACACAGACCATCGTCCCTCATATACTCGTATTCAATATCTGACAAGAATCCGAATACGAAATTAAAAAGGTGGAAAAATTTAATTGAAGAATATGGAGTAAATCTTGTTTATGAACCAGGACACCGAAATGTTGTAGCAGACGCTTTATCAAGACAACAAATAAATACGACTACTGATAGTTCTCAACATTTGGAAGAAAATTCACCTGTAGAACATTTCGAAAGGGTAAAACAACCATTGAATTCATTTAAAAATCAATTGTACCTATTAATGACCCAGAAAACGTAGGCGTATCAACGAAAACAATTTTTCCAAATAGAGTACGTCATACAATAACGTTAACTTCGGCTGCACCGAAGCTAATATACTCTTCACAGGTGTATTTCTTTGGGTAACTATGTGCCCATTTTGTATGGAAGCTATATGCTAGTAATCCGATCTGAACAATTTTTTTCGGAGATTATGTTATACCTTAAGCAGTCATCCATGTCAAATTTCTTGAAGATACCACGTCAAATGCGAAATTTGCCTTTGATTCCGATCGTTCGGTTTGTATGTCAGCTATATGCTATAGTGAGACGATCTGAACAATTTCTTCGAAGATTACATAACTATCTTAGAAAATAACCTGCGCCAACTTTTGTTAAGATACATTGTCACATGTGAAAGTTTTCCATTCAAGAACTTGATTCAGAACGTTCAGTTTGTATGGCAGCTATATGTTATAGTGGTCCGATATCGACAGTTCCGACAAATGAGCAGCTTCTTGAAGAGAAAATGACGTTTGCAAAATTTCAAAACGATATCTTAAAAACTGAGGGACTAGTTCGTATATACAGACGGGCGGACGGACAGACAGACAGACGGACATGGCTAAATCGACTCAGTTCAACAAAAAAACAAACAGTGTATAACATACTTCAAATTACACATGCATTGACTTCAATGCACTATTCAACAACGAACGGTCAAGTTGAACGGGTTCACATTACGCTACTGGGGAAGAATTGTTTAACGCGGTACGGCAGTACAATAGAACTATCCATTCAACTACAGGATAAAAACCGGAAGACATATTCTTCAATCGGGGAAAGTATTCGGAAATAGAAGATATTTTACTCAAAAATCAAGAAAGAGTATTAAATTATCACAAAAAAGATAGAAAGACAATTACGTATAAGTCAGGTGATATAATTTATTCCCGAACGGACAAACGGAATAAAAGTGCCAATAAATATAACAAACAAACTGTAAAAGAAGATCACGGTGAAACCATTCTAACTGAGAGAAGAAAAATTATCCATAAGGACAGCATTCGAAGACAGGCTACAACATGTACGGTATTATAGTATTATTTACAATTTACTCCTCTTTTGTAGATTTAGTGACTGACTTTAGTAATAGAAAATTTGTTTTGACTGAGGTAGACATATGTACACCCCTATTCTGTGCACTTGACAATTTAATAAAATATTGAAAAGTAAATCAAATATTTATCAAGCAAGAAATATTTTGGTATTCTGTAACAATCTTGATAAAAGTAAAAGCTTCAGTTCGCAGAGCTTTTCCCCACACGTGTAGGAAATAAAATAATGTAAATAGAAACAGCTGGTTTCTATTCAAATTATATTGATAGCAATATGCGTGCAGTCAATTGCTCCTATGGTGCTTTTTATTCCAAATTTTCTTAAAAATCTGGAATATATTTCAAATAAATTAGCTTAAATTAGTATATTTTTATTTGTATTACAATAATACTTGCCCCGTTTTTATAAAAGTTTCTTCCTCTGTTGAAACTTTATTTCTCCTTTCTTCCTCTTCACAATAAGTTTTGCTACAGCACGCACACTTCTCGAAAGGGACGACTGACTTAAGTTGATGTTGTTACCTACACATTTCTGGTATGAGCTGTGTCCAAAGAAGAATCCTTACAGTTAAAGGGAAAATTTTACACAAAGGTATTCTCGCTCAAGGAAAATGGATTGCTATCGTCGCGTAAACATTTTTAGATGCCGCGAGCGATTCCTATTCTCACAATTTTCATCTTCGTTTAACAATAATAACAAAAGTAAACTATTCTCCACTTTCATAACAAGATGCACAATCAGATATTTAATTCATAAGGGCGAGGACTGTCAAGAGCATTTGACATCTTAACAACTTATAAAGAAAAGAGCTTTTTATTTCAGACACAAAATACGAAATACTTGATAAATTTCAAATTTTGACAAATTAGAAATGTGTTGATCTTGTCAAGTGCACAGAATAGGGGTGATGGTGTATTTATCTGAAGGCACACAATTTTTGTACCACATGTAGTCAATTTAACGACCATACTTACACCGTACGAAAATATTATGAGGAACAGGTATAATGCAAATCCAAATGAAGAATAGGCTATTCTTGTCAGTAAAATAGAAGCTTTAAATTCACAATTAACACTCACAAACTACAGGGCACAACGTTCACTAAACTTTTTAGGCTCAATTATAAAATTCGTCACAGGGACATCAGACAATGACAATTTAATAGAATAGAAGATTAACTCTCAGTTTGAAAAATTAGATCCGAAATTGTTGTAGAAGAATTTGTAATCAGAGAAGTTTACAAAGAGTTAGAGGCAATTAGAAATACAAATAATTTTGCTAGGAATGGAAATGTTTACTCTATTTTTACTCGAATTGATTTCAAATGGAATTTTTGATGTTACTGTCATAAATATATTAGAATATTCGGATATCCACGTTTGTATGTACAGGAATGCGATAATCACAATATATAAATACCCTATCATTAATAATAAATGTTAATATACAATTTAATTCCTATAGCCTACAAACATGGAAAATTACAAATTGAAAGAAAAATAGCAAAATGTGAAAAAAAAAATTATAAGAGTATTTGTAAATAAGAATTGCAAAATAATTGTACCATCCCTTTATTAAATAAAACAATGTGCCATTATTAATATTAGATTACGGAAATATTATAATTGACGGAAACCTTAAATGGAAACGGCCAAAATATTACAGGTAAAAAATTAATTCAGTTCAGTTTTTAACAATGACCAAGCAATAAAAAATAATACATGGACATCAAAATGAACAAATCAAAATTATGAAAATACACTTTTTTTTATACGGATTTGAAGTTACACGGTTGAATAAAAAAATTGTAAAAAAATTTTATCTTGAACAGTTTCAAAAATACTGTCTTGTAATTATGTTTTTTTACCACATTTGGCACCATTGCTGAAATGAACATATAGTATATGTACATTAAGGTTATTCAAAAAAAAATGTTTTTTTTTCGTTTCTTAATTGTAACGGGAAAGTCCTCCTTCTTACAGTTATATATTTTTTCTTATTATCAGATAGAAATATTTATATTTCGCTTCCAACTACTTGAAAAAATACCTTGTTCCTTAGATTTTGTAGGAAATTGAATGCTCTATAAAAAATAATTTTTTCGTAAACCCAACCGTTTAAAAGATATTAACAGTTAAAGTTTGATTATTTTTGGGAAAATTTTTAATTTCTTATGAATTTTATAACTCAATGAAAAAAAATCATTATGAACGATGGTTTGTTCTGGAAAAAACAGCGTTCCAGACCTTTTATAACAATATTCGAAAGCAAATAAAAAGGCCTGAATGACAGCAGGTCTATTTGCGGAATGGTTTGAAGAATGCTTTGTTCCTGAAGTTAATATATATGTATACTAGCTGACCCGGCGAACTTCGCCCCGCCCAATTTTTATTTTTTTTGGAAGTCATAGACTCGTATAACTTTACCACAAATAATATAAACTTCAAACAACGCATTTTCATTTAATGTTTTTAATGTTTGTAGCGCCATCTACTGTAACATACCGCACTCAATACCGCTCTTAGCGCCACCAACTGGTGGATAGCTCTTTGCCAATAATAAACAAATAATTTGCAATAAATAAATAATGCGACTATAAGGAGAGTTATAAACTATCCTATCTTTCAAGTTGGACCAAACTGCACACAGTGTTAAAAATTTCATTAAAATCGGTTCAGTAGTTTAACACTCCAGTAGTCGCGCGTACTACAATAGTAGACCACTTGTGTATATACTTTTACGTTTTACGAATAACTATTCGCAAGAAGTCTGATTTTAAGTTCCTAATATGTTTAAAATGAATATTTTTTGGTTGATTTGGTTTTATAATAAACTGTTATTTATTATTATTAAAACAAATTTTTTTATTTACAAATATTTCGTTTCAAACCCTTATGTCTAAAATGTTCTACACATGTAGTACGCGCGACTACTAACGGCACAAAAAGGGGCGCGACCACTGGAGTGTTAAGAGTCCATCGCAAACAAACAACGTGACACGTGATTTTTATATATTAAGATGTATAGCAGAAATGTCTTGATTTTAAAGTGCTTTTGCTCATGGATAATGCGCTAAGTCATCCCGATTTAGAGATTCCAAATGTTCAAGTAATATTTTTGCCACCTAATACCACTTCCTTGATTCAACCATTATCAAAGTATAATTGCAACGTTTAGCTTTATTATATTCAACGAGCATTTCAACATATTTTAGATGCATTAGAGAAGGAAAACCATACGATCGTTGATGGAAAAAATGTTCTTTTTCGGATTGCAATACATATTCTTTAATGGCCAAAGAAAAGTTAAGGGTATCAACATTCCTGCTGGAAAGCACTTTGGCCAGAATGCTTGATGAGTGGTACCTCAGTGCCCCAAGCATCTATGGAGACTTCTGAAATTATAGCCTGAGGACCTACAATTTCAAGATGACGAATTAATGATAGATAAACCTCTAGGTGATAATTGAATAAATAACAGGTGACGGCGAAACTAAGAACCATTATAGCGATAACGACAAGGAGACCGAAATATGTCAACTAACTGCTAGTTTAATTAATGATGGTCTAACATTTGGTAAAAGTATGGTGAATCGTTTCTTAAAAAATGATTCTAATACCCAAGACACACATATGCTTTCCGTACTACTATTTGTACTACAATGAAAGCTCATGAAACCATACACCAGCATAGTGACACACATCTAGTATGCCTACCTAGTACATTCAACAGCTGACGTAAATTTTTTTAAATATATAAAATGAAAATGGACGTTACCAAAGTGATAACCGCAAACTACCAAAAAATATTGTATTATCGGAGAAAAAAAAAAAATATTTTACATTAGCTCTTAGGGCTTTCAAATCAAGCAAAAAATATATCAGGCTTGCGTTAGAAAAAAGAATTTTAAAAAGATATCGAACTTGCTGGTCAATGGTAAATATTAAACAGCTAGTTTTTAACATATAAAGAATTTTTTACCTAATAGGTGGAAAATTCTCAATTCTGGGAAAGGGATGTTCAGCTATTCAGCGAGGAAAAATTTAAAAATGCATTCCGAGTGAGCAGGGAGACGTTTTTTTATTTAGTGGACGCATTAAAAAACGTGCGCAAAAAGGATACCTATTGGCGTAACGCCATACCACTTGAAAAACGAATTGCTGTCGCTTTATACACGTTAGCTTCTTCCGCAGAATATAGAACAGTTGGTAGTCTTTTTGGAATCGGTCGCACAACAGTAGGAGCAATAGTGGTACAAGTTTGCGAAGAAATATGCAGAGTGTTTAAGAATGAAGTATTCGATGCATATCCGCCGAATGATGTGAAAGTGAATGAAATAGTCAATGGTTTTGAACATTTAGGATTCCCGCAGTGTTATGGCGCAATAGATGGGTGCCACATTGAAATAAAGCCTCCAAAAAACGAAGCCAGCGATTATTATAACTTTAAAGGGTGGTACTCTACGGTTTTATTTGCATTAGTAGACTATAGATGCAGATTTACTTATATCAATGTTGGTACACCAGGACGAAGCAATGACTCCACATTATTTGAGCAGTCGGCTTTGAAAAAGTGTCATTCCGATAACGAAATTTTTAAAAAATATGCAAAAACAATCGAAGGCATTGAGGTGCCGATACTTCTTATAGGAGATTCAGCATTCAAGCTGTCTAAATACGTTATGAAACCATTTCCATTTTCTGTTAATCAACCAGAAAGTGAAAAAATATTTAACAGACGCATTTCATCGTGCCGAAGAGTTGTGGAAAATGCTTTCGGACATTTAAAGGCTCGCTTCAGACAAATTGGTCGAGGTCTGGAAGTTAATTTAAAAAATGTTAACCTTGTTATAAAATCTTGTTGCATTATTCATAACATATGCAACAATAGAAATGACACTGTCAATCTGCAATGGATTCAACAAGCAAACGCTGGAAATAGCGGAAGGCAACCTCATAGAGCACACATAGACAGACAAGAAATTATTTGCGGAATTGAAATTCGACAGGCAATTATGACACATTTTATCCACGGTAAATATTGTTTTTTATTTTTGACAAAGAATTGATATTTTTTTTTTACATATGTTTATTTAACATAGCCATAAGAACGGCGTTGGTTTGCTCCATCAATTTGAGGGCCTTTTCCTCATTTTCCAAAGATTTATTGAAATAAGCTTCCATCATCTTTTGCTCTTTTTTAGCCAGTTCGAGATAATCTTCATCACTATTCCTCTTTCTCTTTATTGCAGCCGACGAAGTTGATGGTGCTTCTTCAAGTCCACTTTCATTTGACAATGAAGATGCCGCCATCGATGTGTCTAATGGATCCGAAACTGTGGAATAAAAGATGTATAATACATACATTGAAATTGTAATATTAAAATAAAATAATTGCTATTTCAAACAAACCATTTTCAATGCTTTCGTCGGCCAGTTCGTGTGTGAAATTTGATTTATAGCTGCCAATTATTTTGTGTATGTCGTCGTAGAATTCCCAATTAGACGGAGCTCCTCCGCTTGGGCCCACAGCCTTCCGTTCCTGTCTAATATGTTTAAATTAGCACATACTTATTATTATTGTAAAATTATTTACAAACCTGTACTTCTTTGTTAAATTGTTAATTCGATTTCGCAGCTCGGCTGGCGCTAGGAGAACACCGTGTTCATTTACAAGTTGCGTGCTCATTGCCGAGTAAATGTGGCTATTTTTGTGAACTCCACGCAGTTGGGAATTAAATTGTGCCCACACTTCAATTATATTCCTTATTGCGGCATTCCCAATATATTTTTTTTGGACTTTCTCCATATTTTTCGTCTTACCGCCACAATTGATAAATTTATTAATATTTTATTTTGTCAGCTGGCAGCGAAAACATATGATTTTGACAGAATGAGCTTTAAAGCTTTGGGTGTGTTCAATGCAATCCATTGTAGTACATTGCAGAACACCACTGAATTTCAATGGTATGTGGTATGCTATTGTAGTACGGAACTCTATTTGCTTTGGAACAAAAATGTGAAATACTGATGACACACATATAGGTTCTATATTATACTACGTTATGTACTACATGTGTGTCTTGGGTATAATATGGAACGCGTTTGTCGCAAACAAGTAGCAAGGAATAATTAAGTAGCGTAATTTTTTTTCTTTATTTCTATTCTAATTTTTCTGTTCTTAATTCTGGATTAACAAATTTCTTTTGTTTTTTGATTGCTCTACTAATTTTTCATCTGTATAAATTATGTATTTTAAGTTTAAATGCTCAATAAAATGCCATATGAACATACAATTTGTATGCATATCTGAAATTTTATAGTTTTCATTTCATTCATTTACACCGTTTTTCGAAGTACATAAATATAGATGGTTTTCAGATGACATGGAACGTATCCCCCATTTTATTATAGGAAACGCCTCTTTTTTACACGGTTTATTTTTACACGGATTTCTGAAAAACGTATCTACCGTGTAAAAGAAGAGTTGGGTGTATCAGAATCCAAATCGAATTATAAATTTTCTAATATAAAAGATGTGTACAAATATACGAGTATATCGTCACCTGAAATGCAAAATAACGTATCATCAAAAAATTCGAAATTTAGTGTCTTATTGATTACACTTCACTACTTCAAATTATATACATAATATTAAATATGTTCAACATTTTCTGGTTCTGCGTTCATATATAAACCAGTTTTAACCAATATTAATATTTTGTTTCACTCATGTTCCATTTTATTCCGTGTTTCATTCATGCCACTGTAAATTTCTGAAAATGTTGTTACGTTAATTTGCATTTCAGGTGACGATATGTACCTAATTTCTGTTGAGGAACGCCATTTACAATTTTTAAGCTGTGCTATTCTTTTAGTAATAATATTAGGATTATTTACATACGCCTCAGTAAACGTATGTAAATGTGAGCATATTAAACAAGAAGACAAAAAACGACGAGCTTCCGAGCAGATACATATGTGAAATGAAAATACAGCGACTTCAAACTCAGCGCCTTTGAAATGTGGACAATTTAGTTTAACAGAGCGGAGAGTTAAGGAAGATAATCCTTATCGTACTCACGCACCCAAATACACATATCAACAAATCCTTATCAGCTGTAAACATAAAAACATATATACACATAATAGTATATTGTAATTATCAGTAACAAATAAGAACGTATCTAAATATATTTACCAGCTTAAAATAAGAACACAACAGAACAACGTGAATGCTCTGTCGAAAGTACAAATAGTTGTAAGCAAACCTCATTTCCTTTAGTCTTAGTATTGCCATCAAACGTTAAGGTGGAGATATTAAATCCAACAAATAGATAAAATAATAAACACAATATTATGATTGGATTCGGTAGATTGCGTTTCTAGCTAATAAACGAGCGGCTGGTCATTTGTCTTCAATCATCTGGATAGTCAGGACAAAGATTTTCGAACAACGTTTTTCTATGAGCGGTGCAAGCCGAAAATTCAGCGTTCGTTAGAGCAGAAGTAAGCGATTAAATTCTGAGTGACAGCCGGTAAATCTGCAACAGCGACATTTGATAAGATCAAAGGGCTTACACAGATGTTGCTTTTGCAAGAAGTGGTGTGTTTCGGTGAACCAGGCCTTTTTGGAGAGCCGGGAAGAGGTCGCTTATGAAGGCTGTGCTGGGAGACCTGCGACTTCGATAAACTCTGGCAATGTGACTCGTGTGCTCAAAGTTTTGAACTCAGACCATGAGTTTTACGTTGATGTTCTAAAGAGACTAAAACGAAGGATCAGTTGGGTCCGGCTGGCTCACATCGTCTTTCTTGTGAACAGTTACCTAACCAAGGCCGGCATCCCAACGCCTTCGCAGCCACCCTACAGCCAGATATGGCTCCCCAAACTTTTTTTGTTTCCTTGACTGAAAACGCCGATGAAAGTGGATCCAAGCAGCATGCATATCGGCTCTCAAGGCTATTCCGGAGAATGCCTTCCGTGACGCCTTCAATTCTTGGAAATCGCGCGAGCAGAGCTAGATCGACACAGGAGACTATTTTGAAAGTTTTTAAAGATTTGTAAAGATTGGTCAATACATTTTCTTAAATCGACCATTTCCTGACAAACCTTGTATATACAGCCCCGTATAATTGAATAAATTACTTATTGCTTTTACATATGGCTCAAGCAACTCACGACTTCCGCTCTTTGACCAAGTATCCTCTGTGAAGGCGAACTAAAGTGAGAAGGCGAACCATCCCTACTCTGGGTTGTACGTTTGGTTTGGGACCCGCCACGTAAAAAACACCCTGAATGAAAAATTATCAACTGCCTGGATGAGGGAGCCCTCTTTTGATGACGACCATGGCAAGCGAATTAAGGATTACGATTTGAGAGCACGCACTTTGAATGTCCGGTCACTTAATTGAAAAGGTACCGCTATCCAGCTGGTTGATGTCCTCGTTAGAGTAAAGGCTGACTTCACCGTCGTCCAAGAATTCCGATGGACGGAAAAGCAATGAGGCGAATAGGTCCTTGTGGCCTCTACTACAGCGGCCATATAAAAGAAAGCAAATTCGATGTGACTGTCATTCACCCCGATGGATGAACGTCTAGCCACAATCCGAATCAACATATCGCTGATTTGTGCCCACGTCCCGACGGAAGAGAAAGACGATGTGACCAAATATGCCTTCTAAGAGCGATTGGAGCTCACCAATGAAAGAGATGAACGATGTCAAAATCGCGCTTGACGACTTTAACGCCAGAGTGAGCAAGGAAGGTATCTTTAGCTCAACAGTCGATAAATTCAGCCTCCGCTATGAAACATCCCCAAATGGGTTGAGGCTGATCGACTTCGCCGGGGGTCGAAATATTGTTATCTGTAGTACTAGACTCCAGCATAGAAAAATTCACTAATCTCTGGCACGAAAAGCCACCAACCAGATCGATTAGACCACTACAGCTCCAAACGAAACCATTGGTTTTCGGAAAATGCTAAAGAATAGCTGGTACGACGAGGAGTACCGTGTCGCAGCGGAGAGAAAACAGGCTGCCTACCTCGCAAAGTTACGATCGACAACAACAAGTGCGAGATGGGATAGATACTGAGAGTTGAAGAAGGAAGAGAGACGCATGTGCTGATAGAAAAAGAAAAAATGCGAAATGTGTGTGTATGAAGAACTTGATAAGCTGGCAGGGAAATGCCCGAAAATTCTACGAAAAGATGCGGCGGCTAACTGAAGGTTTCAAGACCGGAGTTTACTCTTGTAAAAATCCCAAAGGTGATCTAATCGCCGATGCCCAGATCATACTTAAATTATGGAGGAAACACTTCTCCAGCCTGCTGAATGGCAGTGAACGCACAACACCAGGAGAAGGCGAACCCGATTCCCCAATCGATGACGATGGAGCAGACGTTCCATTGCCCGACCATAAAGAAGTTCGAATAGCAATTACCCGTGTGAAGACCAACAAAGCAGCGAGAGCCGATAGATTACCGGCCGAGCAATTCAACCACGGCGGCGAGGAACTGATAAGGAGCATGCATCAGCTTCTTTGTAAAATACGGTCGGACGGCAGCATGCCCAACGATTTGAACTCAAGTGTGCTATGCCCAATCCACAAAAAGGGAGACCCCACAGTCTGTGCGACTTTTTTACCCTGCTGCTGGAGGAATAATTCGAGCTGCAAAACTAAATAGAGAAGGTACCATATTGATATCATCGGCCTCAACACTCGCGCCGTTAGTTCTGCTTTCTCCAGACTGGACAAGGAAGCAAAGCAGATGGGTCTGTCAGTGAATGAGGGCGAGACGAAATATCTCCTGTCATCAAACAAACAGTCGTCGCACTCGCGACTTGGCATTCACGTCTGTGTTGACAGTCATAATTTTGAAGATGTAGCTAGTTTCCTGTATTTGGGAACCAGTACCCGGCAGGGGAAGCTAAGGAAGAGGAAGACCTCCACTCCGTTGGAGGGACCAGGTGAAGGAGGACCTGGCTACGCTTGGAATATCCAATCGTAGCTGCGAACATACCAAGGCGCAGTGACGGCGCATCTTAAAACTTTGTTTTGAAATCGCTGTGTTTGTGCAACAATGCTAGGGCTGGAGCAGCCCCAAAGTTGTATCCCATAAGTCCAAACTGGTCTGCTGCAAACCTGCTTGTAGAATTTTATTATATGTATGTGGATAATGCAGAGTTTCTACCCATTAGCCTATACATTTTTTTTTATTTTTATTTCTGATTCTTCTTTTTTTTCTTTTTGACATGCGCACTCTATCTAAGTTTTGTGTCCATGGTCATGCCTAGGACAGTATTATGATATGGTATTTGGACACCGAGGCATGCATCTAGTATTGTTTTATGTGAAATCAATGTGTACTGATTTAGTCTCGTTTAATTTTATTCGCCATTTAGCTGTCCATTCAAATATTTTGTTTAAATGTTCCTGCAATCTTGTAAGTGTTGCTGCAACGCAATTGTCGTCATGTGGTAGATCGCACGTTAAGAGTATGTAAAGGATGGGTCCTAACGCACAACACTGAGGAGCACCAGCCTTTATTTTCTTTAAATCAGAGTACATATCTCCATGTTTAATTCGGAAAAAATGGTCCGAATGGTATGATTTTAAAATATTCTAATATTTTTTATGGTAAAAGCATTTTAATTTTGTTGAGGAGCCCATGGCAAACTTTATCAACGGCTTTAGACACGTCGGGGAAATCGGCCGAGCATACAATGTTGTGAGGAAGCTGATTTTAGTATTTTACTGGTAATAAAGTCAAACCTAGGCGATTTTTTAGACTTCAGTGTTTTTATTTCTGCACATACCTCATCGTTAGTTATTAGAGGAATTTCGGCATAATTCTTGTAAGTATGAGGTTCCATTTCTGCTGCATTGGATGTGTGATATGGTTTGAAGACATTTTCAAGGTGTGACGAAAAAACATTTGCTTTCTCTATATCTTGGCCCAAGTCTGGTCTGCTTTTCTGATTGGATGATGCTGAGTTACTGGTCGAGAAAAAATTTTTGTACACTTCCAAAGTGAATAATACGTATAATTCCTATGGTCGTTAGATAAACTTTTCAGATAATAGCTGGGAGTTATATTTTTAACTGCCTTTATCTTATTGGTAAGTTTTTTATACAATTTGTTAAGACAACTTGTTTGTTGCCACTTTCGGCGTAATCGGCGTTTTTCTGCTACCATTTCTTTAATTTCTTTGATATACTCATGACCTGCTGTGGATTTTTTTTAATTGGTGTACTACCCCAGGCTGCTTATTGAAATTTGTCAAATTCATGATTTCGTTATCTAGCTCGGAATTACAACTTATTTTTACGTGACTATCATCTTTGGATAGCATTTGCTTAAAATATTCCCAGTCAGTATTTTTATTCGTTAGCGAAAGTGAAGGTTCCTTAATAACAACACTTTCGTGTAGTAAATATACTGGTGAATAGTCAGAAGTCATATTCAAACCTCCTCCGCGTGCACAATTGTTCGGATATACATATTGCATAATACATTTCGAAGTTTCTGAATTTAATGTAAGGTTGCTTGCTAAAATAGATCTCAGATACAATATTAAGCATACGTCAATTTTTTTCAGTAACGAGTATTGTTTCTAGCGCATGTATTTAGTAAGACCGTTTGCGTTTCATAGCATAATTTTTAAGAATTTCTGAAGCCCCTTCTCAAGTGCAATGGTAAACTAATTTTGTTTCATAAGCGTTTCTAAGATTTGTTTTACAATGCTAGCATCATTTGAACAAGTGTTCTCTTTACAACTTTCGAATAAGTTAGCTCATTTGCTATTGAAACTTTATTTTCAGCCATTGGTTGGCGTATTGCGTTTTTTGGGAGGCTTTTGGTATCTTTTACAACCGAGCTTCTAGGACGTGGGTAGTTTTTCTTTGTACCAGTTCTTTAGTAACGAATTTGCAGTTTTTTCGCAACTACGCATCCTCTGTAGTTAGCAGGATTTTGGTTGATTGTGATTAGGTTTTTGACACTCTATGGTCTTATGCTTTCTGGGTATGCTTGGTATGAGCTTTGACTGCTTTACGGCCTCAGTGACAACAACCGAATGCAATATGGTTTTTATTGCATATATTGCTCATTTGCTGCAAGACCGGCATAAGTCAAAAAAATCGATTCGCCAGAAAACGCGTTTAAAGTTTTCAACTTACTACAACCTTACACGATGACTCCAACCTTACACCTCTTCTCAAGCGGAGCATATAAGAGGTATTCATATGAATTTTTCACTCAACATGAAGTATGATATAACGAACAATTCTGCAGCATTAACTCCAAAATCACGTTTTTTGAATTATGCCGGTCTTGCAGTAAATGAGCGATATCTTGTTTATATTTTCTGTTGCATCAAAAGTAAAAAGAAACATATCTAACGGCTGCTCGTTTCCACTTTAGTTTGTTGACTGCGTTTATAGCTTTGAATCCCTTCTTATAAAGGTCTGATATTATAGCCTCTGGCTGGTTTGAGTGATGTAAATTTTTAACCATTACCTTAGCTGGTCTAGATTGCTTATTTTCATAAGAAAACCATGGTAAATTCTGTGTAGACAGAGTTTTGATTAACTTTCTATAATCATCAGAATCTAATGTATTGATTTTATATGTATTATTATTTAGAAGCCTAATAGTAAATGCTTTTTTTGCCTCATCATTCGTAATTTTATATATTTTTTGGTATTCACAGTCACCCGATGTCACTATTGGAGGAGGTCGTGAGATTATCGTTTCTGGCCGGCATCTCAATGCCATCGCAGCCACCCTACACAACCCAGATATGGCCCCCCGAACTTTTTTTGTTTCCTTGACTGAAAACGCCGATGAAAGTGGATCCAAGCAGCATGCATATCGGCTCTCGAGGCTATTCCGGAGAATGCCTTCCGTGACGCCTTCAATGCTTGGATATCGCGCGAGCAGCACTGGATCGACGCAGGAGCATATTTTGAAAGTTTTTAAAGATTTGTAAAGATTGATTCAATACATTTTTTTAAATCGACTTTTTCCTGACAAACCTTGTATATAGAGCCCCGTATAATTGAATATCTCGAGAAGTTTTTTTGGGAGATACAACCGAATATATCGAAGGGACTGCTGTTTACAACATTTGGTGTATTGAACTAAAAAGAAATGTGCTGTAATTATTTGAACTAGACACCTTGAGATGCATTGCCATGGGTAATCTCCAACGACAGCCTTACTTCACGGCGCTCAAAAGCAGCACAGCGAATCAAATCAATGCGTTGATCAGCAAAAAGCTAGGCATTTTTCAGTACCAATTACTTATTGCTTTTACATATGGCTCAAGCAACTCACGACTTCCGCTCTTTGACCAAGTATCCTCTGTGAAGGCGAACTAAAGTGAGAAGGCGAACCATCCCTACTCTGGGTTGTACGTTTGGTTTGGGACCCGCCACGTAAAAAACACCCCCAATGAAAAATTATCAACTGCCTGGATGAGAGAGCCCTCTGACGACAAAGCAAATTCGATGTGACTGTCATTCACCCCGATGGCTGAACGTCTAGCCACAATCCGCATCAACATATCGCTGATTTGCGCTCACGTCCCGACGGAAGAGAAAGCCGATGTGACGAAATATGCCTTCTAAGAGTGGTTGGAGCGCACCGATGAAAGAGATGAACGATGTCAAAATCGTGCTTGACGACTTTAACGCCAGAGTGAGCAAGGAAGGTATCTTTGATTCAACAGTCGATAAATTCAGCCTTCGCGAGGAAACATCCCCAAATGGGTTGAGACTAATCGACTTCGCCGGGACTCGGAATATAGTTATCTGTAGTACTAGACCCCAGGATAGAAAAATTCACTAATCCCTGGCCCGAAAAGCCCCCAACCAGATCGATCAGACCACTACAGCTCCAGACGAAACCATTGATTTTCAGAAAAGGCAAATGAACAACTGGTACGTCGAGGAGTACCTTGTCACAGCAGAGAGAAAACAGACTGTCTACCTCGCAACGTTATAATCGACCACTACACGTGCGGGATGGGATAGATACCAAGTGTTGAAGAGGAAAGAGAGACGCATTTGCAGACACACAAAAAAAGAGAGAGGACGAAATGCGTGAGTACAAAGAGCTTGATAAGCTTGCCGACAGGGGTAATGCACGAAAATTCTACGAAAAGATGCGGCGACTAACAGAAGGTTTCAAGACCGGAACATACTCTTGTAGAACCCCAAAAGGTGATTTAGTCACCGATGCCCAGAGCATACTTAAATTGTGGAGAGAACACTTCTCAAGCCTGGTGAATGGCAATGAAAAAATAACGCCAGGAGAAGGCAAACCCGAATCCCCAGTTGTTGACGATAGAGCAGACGTCATTTGTACTTACTTACATGTAGGACGTGGAATCTATAATGGGTCTTACTTATTTACACCTACCTGAATAGTGGGAGTACTAATTTTATTTTTAGTAATAGCAAGAGCAAGCCTATTGACTTAACAATCGCGCCGTTAGTTCTGCTTCTTCCAGAATGGATGTGGAAGCGAAGCACTAGAAACCACTGATTGAACGAGCGCAGGACGAAATATCTCCTATCATCAAACAAACAGTCATCGCACTCGCGACTAGACTCCCAAGTGACTGTTGATCGTCATAACTTTGAAGTCTTAGATAATTTCGTTTGTCCTGAAACCAGCATTAAAGTTTACAAATCTAATGCAGAATATCTCTTTCCAACATTTGCTACTTCGGACTAGGTAGGATTGAGGAGTAAAGTCCTCTCAGGACGAACAAACATAAAATTCTATAAGTCATTATTCCCGTCCTAGTATATGTTGCAGAGGCAGGTACGACGACAGCATCTGATAAGTCGACGTTACGAGTTTTCAAAAGAAAGATTCTGCGAAAGATTTATGATCCCGACAGGGGAAGCAGAGGAAGAGGAAGACCTCCCCTCCGTTGGGAATACCAGGTGGAGAAATTTCCATTTGGCGCCACATTTCAAAAAGAAGAAACGACTGGTGCGCTGTTGTTAACTCGGTTATAACCGTATAAGCGGTGTCTAAAGAAGAAGAGGAAGTTTAGTAAGGAATTGAAAAAAAGTCCAAAAGGGACTTGACAAAGCCAGTCAGCAATATATTCTAGGAAGTGGCAGTATTGTAAAGGCCTGCTTTTTCTTAAAGACATTTTGTTCCCAAGAAATCATACTGAAATTTGTCAACGCTGTTGAAAGTTTCTATAATTGAATCAGATATCGAACTAACTTCAGCTGAAATTAGACCTTCCACAAAACTTCGGGTGGAGGAAGTTGATTCCAGCAAGTTCCACAGTTATAACTTTAACTGTTTATATGTACTTTATATCTCTTTCGATTAGTTTTTATTATTAACTTTGTTGATTTTAATATTATGTGCATTGCTGGGAAGTTCTAACTATAGTTTATTAAAATATCTTACCAGTCGACTTCCTTTTTTATTTTTATCTTCCTCTTCAGACATTATTTCATAATTCACATCAAAAAACGAAGATATATTGCGAAAAATGCCATCTTTAGAAATGTTTAAAGTGGAATCTTGAAATAGTAGATTATCGCCTTCGTTTTGAGAAATATCAAACAGTTCAAAAGATTTTCCGCCGGCTTTAGTAGTAACCTGAAAATCAGTATTCAAGTTTTAATTAGTTTTCTTATTTATTATTTTTGGGACCGATTTCTTATATGTATATATTTTTATATACATATGTAATAAATTACATATTACAAATTTTCAACTTGTCATAAGCTGTTTTATTAATAATTGGTTATAATATATTGATATTTCGTCATCACTATATGAAAAGAAATCGGTGGGAAGGAAAATAATAAAAGTATGTTATTTTGTCACCTTCATTTTTAAACATTGTAAAATCATGCATTCCCCACTAATTACGAAATGCACGTAACTAATGTGACCTTTATCTTCATAATATATTGTTTCCAGTGGATCAAACTGACGAATAAGGCCTAATTTGCACGCTGTAATAATCTAAGAAAGTGTCAAATGTGTAATTAGTATTGTAGTAAACTAGTAATAACTATATTATGCTTACCTGATCATGATTTAAATACTTAAAATACTCCAATGATGAAACGGCTGCCTTCCTTTCCATCCATTGCTTTGCCATCGTCGGCCGCAGAATGGTATTAAAATCGTCCTCATGCAGAACAAGAAGTTCAACTTGATCTAAAAGTTGCATACTTATTTGTTTATGTTAAAGATAATCAATGTAATTTGAAAGGTCATAGTTATATGTTGACGGCGAAATACGTTAAGGTATGTATATTAGAAATAAATAAGCAAATATTAAAAAGGCGTGGTTAAGCAAAAATGGTTACCCCTTTGTATGGTTGTATAGTATAGTGCATATGGTTACAATAGGCACATCTGTATCTGCAAGACATAACCCTCTAACTTTAATATGTTAAATTCTGAGAGCGATGCAGCACAATTAACAACCTTCAAATTGTCATTCGTTAATGCCTACAAACATTTTTTTGTCATGCTCGCACTACGTAGTCTGCAGAGTATAATAGTTTTTCTTTTAGTTTCCTTGTTTACGATATAGCACGGAGTAAACTATTTACGTTCTTTGTTTTACAATATTTCAAATCGAACCAAAAGGCAACTGATTAAAATGAGTTTTTTCTCAGACGAAAATATAATCACTGCATTATAAATAAGAGTGTACCTTCTGCTATATGCTTTCATGGCTTCTCTTAACAAAATTCATATTTTAACAAATTGAGAAAATTTTAACCTTATATCTACTATTTCCTGAGTGTACAGTGTTAGAAAATTATCTATGTAGAACACAAAAACAGAATGGCGAATATGTACTCCCTAAACTTTTCTTAAGTATTTGCTATCAATAATTAAGGCAAAACTGATATTAAATTCGGACGTTTCTAATAGAAACGAGCTATCGTAAAAAATATATTAACTCAAGGTTTTATTTTATGTATTTCAATAACACAATTCATTTTAGTAAAAATCTTTATTTCCAACTTAAAAACTTTTTTCTTTCAATAAGCATTTGAAAGAAGTTAATTCTGTACTAAGGTGGTCAGTACTCCGGAAAATGTAAGCATTGTTAAATTCTACTGACAAAATGGAACATTCTACGATTACAGCTATAATGGTTATACTTTTGCAGCCTGTTGTAATTAAATAAATGAGTTATATTCACCCAAGTGTTGTTTTAACATCTAAAACGAATTGAAATATGCTTTAAAATTTCTTCATTCCCAGTACATAAATCAAGCACTAATAATAGTATCGGAGAACAATTCTGCACAAATAGTTTCTTTAGGGTATGACATCTCACGTCTAAAAATCAGATCAAAACTGTTTAATCCTTTAAATAATAGACAATTTACACATTATCTAATGGCATCGTATCATCTCATCATCGTTGTTCCATCGAATGCGGTATTCGCCGTGGGTAAGGCGCAACCTTTCTTTCGAAAACTCGTAACGTCGACGTTTATATCACATCAGCATTATATCTGTCGATATGTGATTATGTTTTGACGGCATAATCGGGCATTATTTTTCAATAGCGATGACACGATGTCGACCGAAAAGACGGTGCGCGGCCTCATGTTTCATGTCTAAACATGGACACATTCCGTGTAAAGTTTGGTAACACGTTAATTTCGGGAAATTGCCGTCAGGATCATGCGATAGATTATTTTCTCCGGGTGCTATGTTATATCAAAGGTTTAGGCCAATTAACGCTCGAGGAGCTTGAACACAACATTTAGCGCATTATAGCCGAATTTCTAACCGAGCTGCACAGGGTCATCGAAAATTGACTTTAACTTGTGCAGATATGCAAATGAAGCCGTTGTAGTCATTGGCTAACATTTTGACATTAGAATATTTGGATAATTTCATCTTTTAGGATTACAGCCATAATATTATAAGTATATAGAAGACTGCATAAATGAACTTCCCTAATAAGTACGAATGTGACTGACATTTCCATTTCAGTTATTGAATAATTTTTTATTCCCAGTTTGTATTCAGTGCTTTGTATGTAGTCTATGTATGTGCACTTTTCTACAGTTACACAAAAACTCAAAGGTTAAACCAATAAATTCAGCAAAGGCCAAACTCATTTATTTATAAGCCTAAAGCCGTGAAATCATGAAGAGTGAGCGAAAATTTTGGTGGGGAAAGTAAAATAAAAATTAACATCAAATATTTTGTTCGGATCTAACTTTTTCCCACATATTTACCCCTTTTCAAATATTGAAATGGAAATCGTATGGAAAATGTTTTTAAATTTTTATATTGTGTATCAGCTGTACCGAAAGTCAACTTTGAAATTTTACTTCAGCAGGCAGTATCTTAAGAATACAAAAATTTTAAAATTTACATGAGGTAAGATTTAGCTGAATTATATAAATTAACACCAAAAATATTTATTTCAACATTGCAATTTTCATTATCAATATCAATATCTCAAAATTTTATCATTATTAAAGTTCGCCAAATTAGATAAAGAAATTTGTTAATGCTAATAGCCGCTCCAACTCACGGAATTTATCGCTATTTCTGATGATCATTGAATATAAATAAACGTTCACTTCAACTCTCAATCGACCGATATCAAATACCTATGATATGCAAGTTCTGCTTAACTCCGCCACCAATAACTCCGCGCCACTGCCGTAGACCCGCTGGCTTTGGGTACTTTTAAGAAACTATTGTCAGTCACAAGATTGTACTCAATGAAGAGAAATGGAATTTTTAAAAGAATTTGTGAATTAAGTGAATTAAAAATTAGGTTTAAAATTAAAAAATTAAATTTTGATTTTGAGAGTGAAAAAATAAATAAAAAATATAATAAAATATATATAAAGAAATTTTGTGCCCAAAAACGAATGTAACCCGTTTAACTTACGGTAAACTAAAGTAGAGTGTCACCAAGGTAGAATTAGACAAAGTACCCGATATTCAATCTATCGAGTTTTACTCATGGACGAAAAGCTACGATAGAATATTGAAATCATTCAAGCATACAATTGGTACGGCAAAGTACTTTTGTATTTTGCATACTCTTGTATTGTATTGGAATGCCATCTCCAAATTACAATAATAAAATGAGCTGTATGGAATTAGGCTGGGAATCGGAGCAATTAATGACAAAGAGATATGTCCCTCTATAGCTTTACTCACGAATTACTAGAAAACTTTTCACGTCTTCTCGGCATGAAGGAGCCTACCACCACTCACACATTCACAGGTTAGACCTCTCCTTATACCGTGAACACTGCAAAATTATTTTGTTTCAAATGATCCGGTAGCAAGTTATAATAAACCACCACTTTTTTCAAGGCGCTTCTGACGATTCACCGTCACAGGCTTATTTATTAATATTTTCTATTTTTTTTCTAATATACTTCAAAAATTGAACAATAATATGCCATTAAATTTTATAAAATTATATTACTATCTCTATACATTGGAAAATAGATGGCTACTGCAGTTAAGACGTATATTTTGTTGTAAAGCTTTAACCATGTTACTTCCTCTGTCAGTAATGAATTTAATTTGGCTCATATTTTGAACATACTGCTAAGTTTATTAAGAACATTGTCACCCGAAGAACTTTCATAATTCATAGATTTCATTCCCAAAACCAAGTCGAAGAATTTCAAGTCTTTTTGGTAGTGGAAGGTAACTCCTAAAAAGTTCCGCTTCACATAGTTGTCCGTCCACATGTCGATTGTGGCTGAAGCTCCACCATTGCTCACAATATTATTTATTTCTTCTTTAAGTTCTTCTTTTTTTCATTTGCACTTTTTTGAACATTGCGGGAAATTGTTGTTGTGCTCGGTAACAAATCCTCCACATCAACGTGTTCGCCATACGATTCACCTATCTTTATGAAGAATTTCACAAGTTTTATAAAGCCTGCAAAGATTTTGAAACTGTATTCAATAAATTACAACTTTGCAGTTCTCCATCGCTATGCTACGTTCTTCCGTCCATTTTAAAAATAAAAAACATTTGTGAATTTAATAATGCTGATATAGCTGCAATTTCAGTCTTAAAAGAGAACATAAGAAAAAAAATTGAGGAAATATGGGTTGTCAATTTAAATATATGGCATAAGGTTGCAACTTTTTTATACCCACCTGCTATAAATATGCAGCCAAATGATTCGGATGATACAAAAAAATTTTGAATCTCTCAAACTCAAAATAATGCAAATCAGCACCAACTTCAGCAACATCTGCGGGAAACGTTTCCTTAAGCCCAACCGCCCTCTCACCTACTTTGACAACGCATTTTTCTTTCAATGAAAGTAACCAAATAGATCAAAGCCATTCTTCTTCTTTATGTTCAAAAACTGGAGGCGATACATTCTTTTTCACTTATTTGGTTAAACGAACAGCCCCACAAGCCACAGAAAAGCCTGAAGATGAAGTTGAGAGATATAGCAGAGAAGAGGTAGAGATGACTGAAAATTTTAATTTGATGGAGTGGTGGCAAAGTAATCAGGGTAAATACCCCCATTTATCAAAGTTTGCATTGCAGATTCATGCAATCCCAGCCAGCAGCGCAGCGGCGGAGAGATCTTTTTCTTTAGTTGGCAACTTAATTGCTGAAAAACGTAACAGAATAGCGCCAGGCTCTGTTGACCGTTTGCTATTCTTAAATACATATTATAAAAACTATAATGCTTAATGGTTGGGAGTTATAAAGTATGCGTGCAATGATAGTTTCATAAACATATTTTTCTTTATTTATGTATATTTAATTTCAAGAGTGATAAAAAGCATGGAATGCGTTTTTTTTAATGATTTTATATCTAGTGAAATATTATTTGTTTATGCGAAGTCTGATTTAATAAAAGTATATTGAAGAATGAAAACAGAAGTTTTTATAATTATATAAGCATATTTGTCGCCAAGAGGTTTGGCCATGTTATTGAAAACGTGGTCAATGCCCCCAAAAGTGGGCATCCTACTCTAGGTTGGATATTTTCAATCATTTAACCAGTATCATATTCTGCTATAATTCAGGATCACGATATAGTAAAAAACTAAAAAAACTATTATGATGAAACTGCAGCTGCACTCAAAATTAGCTGTTTAGGCAAACCCAAATGAGTGTGCAGTTGCAGTTTCGCCACAATTCCCAGAAATTTGCAGAATTTGAAGTGGCGCAAATGGTTTTTGCCTACTTTCTTCACTTAACTGACCTGTTAATATATGTAAAGGGTCATAGCAAGCGCAATGATTATTCTCTTTATTAATTGGTTTTTCCCAAAACACGAAATGCATAGGCGGCATATATTGCGGTACTTTGTCTTGCAAATGCGCAAATAAGCATAGTAACAGGATAGAGATACCGTTACTGAGTGAGGTCCGATCGTATTCCGCGAACTAAGAAAGAACACAACTGTTATGGAACCGTTATGTGTTTTAAGTATGAAAGGAATGCGTGGTCATTGAGCGCTGTGCTCGCTCAAGTAGAGTTCAGTTGAGAAAGCGGCATTGAGACGATCGGAACTCACTGTGCTTCTTTAAAATAAAAATAAACTACTAGTAGTAAAGTGAAGTAAAGTGAAGTGAAGTGAATTAAAATACAGGAGATGAATTCAAATGAGTCTCCTACATCAGAAGTGGGATCGGCTGAGCCTACAGTTCAAGATCCGGGCCAGATCCTCGCAGCTCTTGAAGCACAGAATCGAAATCTAATGGACATGATTAAGTCCATGCAGACTCCAATGCCGGTAGCAGACGCAAGGCCTGTCCACGTTGCTTTGCCGAAGTTTAATCCCGATTGTGCTGGAGCGGACGCCTCTGCGTGGTGTACAACGGTCGACCTGATATTTGCTGAAAATATTCTGGAAGGTGGCGCACTTGTGATAGCATTAAGCAAGGCGCTAGACGGCAGCGCATCACAATGGTTGTCCCAAATATGTTTCGCAGGGATAACCTGGACACAATTTAAAGAGCTATTTGTTCAACGCTTTGTGGGAGTGGAGACAACTACAGCGATTCTACTTAATATTTTGAATGGTCGTCCAAAATCTGGAGAGGGATTCGCAGAATACGGCAGTCGAATTGTTACATCACTCATGTCCAAGTGAAAAGCTAAAGACTTGGAAGAAATCGCTGTGTCGGAAGCATTGGGACACATGGCGCAAATTGACAATAGTTTGTTGCGATGGGTATAAGTTAAAAAACGTTTTGTTATGTTTAATAAAAAAAATATATTTTGGGAGCTATGCTCCTTTATTGAATTCCACTGAAGAACTAACATTTACAATTAGTTATACTTAACTCTAGACCTATGTTTGCCGCTGTAACGGGTACGGAGTTTGCTGACGCTGCGCTTCCCGCAGGTTGGCACTTCGCTGACGTTGCGCTTCCCATAGGTTGCCACTACACGTGTCGCAGTCTCAGCGATTTAGTGGTATCATATTATTTTACTTTGTATCATATGATATTACTGCATCATATGATACTTTTGAATGTATGGGGTGCTAACTAGTCCCCCCTTGAAATTCAAACGTCCTCCTTTAGGTGTATTAAAAATTTGGTTGAGTCCTTCTATTGCCGGCTGTGAGAGTTTGTTGGGTTCATCTTCTTTTTGTTTGAACAGAAGTTTCTTCCCGAAAATTAGGGCGATGAATATTAAAAGAATGATTAGCGTGATGCTGGTTCCGTGCTTTACTCTGTTTGCTGCTTCTAACAGACTTACTTCTTTTGTATTGTTGAAGTTAAGCTGTTTCAGCATCTCCAGCGAGAGGAATTCTTCTATATTGTGTAGTGCGGATGACGGTTGAAGGATGGCTGGTAGTGGTTTACTTGCTGTTCTTTCTTCGTTATAGAACTTTTTTCCATTGATAACGATTGTTACGTTGGTATACAAAATTATGAAGGTCCCGTTTAAAAATGTAGGTTCGTTGTTTATTGAAATTTCTCCGTTGTATTTATTTAGAAACATTATTCCTGGTCCATTTCCTCTATGGTTGGAATATGTTGGTTGTTGACCTCCGTGCGGTTTGGCAAACAACTTTTTAGAAGATTATTTATACAAGTATCATTACTTAAATCTATTACATTATTGCTTAGGCATATTTGTAAGGAATTGTATTTTTTACAATAATTTTCTATTCCATAAATTCCTTTTCACAGTTTAGAATTGTATTGAAATTGATTTTATTGATTCTCTTGTTATTTTTTACTGCTCTAATATCTATAGTTTTACAATTTTGGTTATCTACGGTTGGGAGGCTAACAATATAAATTATAATTTTGCCATTGGCTGCAATTTTTATTTCGGAAAATTCGAGTGCTTCGTCTAAATTAACATATGGAATATTCCATTGTCTATTACTTTTTTCACAATATTTATTTCTTCATTTGATAAGATAAAGGAATTTATTATATTGGCTTTTGCCCAATGTATTGCGTATGCAATATTTAAAATTTCTTCCTTAATTATTTCTCATTTATATTTTAGCTGTAAAAATGCTTCAAATTCTAAACTCTTTTCATTTTGCATGGTTTTAATTATATTATTCGTAATATTTGTTATCTCGCTAATTTTGCCTATTGTAAGTTTGTTAATTAATACCTGATTATTGTTATTTTGTAAAACATTATTTATCTCACTTGAAATTATTTCGTAGTCTTCATGGTCTGGACTTCCTGCAATCCATTTCCATGCGCTACCCCGGATTCCACTTTTAGATTGTTAAGTTGGGCTCTTATCTGTGTTATTAGGTGGGATATGAAGGGGTAATTAGGGTTTTTGCATAATAGTTTCAATTTTAATAGTCGCTTCTATGTGGTCTAGTGTGTCCGTATATTTTTCTATGTCAATTTCATGTATTATCCTAAATGTTCCTGTTTGTAGTCTAGCCGTTCCCTTTTCTATTGTTATTAATTCGGAGTTTGAGTAGTCGAGGATCTGTACTTCCGCCAAACATAGGCGGTAGTAATATTCTGGAAAAAAATTTCAGTACATATTTAGTTACGTATTCTACCTTTGTGAATTATTTGTCCTTTTTCAGTTAACACGGTACTATTTCTATCTTCCTTAACTATTTCCTTACTATAGGGTTTACTTAACTTAGTTCCTAATCTCCTATTTTTCTTAACAAATATTATTTATCCTGGTAGATATGATTTTATTTCCTTCTTATCTTTGTTATGGTATTCGATATCCTTTCTTTGTTTCTCAGCTAATTTTTCTAAGTTGCTTTGTCTAGTTCTTTCTATGTCTTCGGGGGTAAACGTAACATTCCTATGAAAAAATAGGTCTACTGGTCTTTTAAGTGTAGTGGAATGAACTGAATGATTATACTCGGATACTGATCTTTCTAAAAGTTCTTCAAAATTTCTGTGTCCACCGTTTTCTTTTATGCAGCGCATTATTTCAATTAATGTAGAGTGGAATCTTTCCACCTGTCCGTTAGCTTGGCTTTTGTATGGAGGAGTAGTGTAAACTTCTATTCCTAACTCGTCTTTCATCATAAATTTTAAAGAGGCTGAATTTAAAGATGGCTCATTGTCGATAACTATTAATTTTGGTACTCCGAAGAAAAATATAATATCTCTTAAAGGTTTCCTGACGTGTTCTATTGCTCTGCTATTTAGGCTTTTTGTTACTGCGTATTTTGTAAATTTGTCTAAAGCTGTCATTACTATTTTTCCTTCTGTTAAAAATATATCGATATGAACTGTGTGTCCTGGATATGTTGGTAATGGAGTTCCTGCAATTTTCGGTTGATTGGGATGCCTCTCGTACTTATTTTCTTTACAAACGGTGCAGTTGGCTATTATTCGTTTTATTTTATTTAACATACCGGGAAAATATTTTGTTTCGAGAATTTGCGTTTTATTTTCTATGGCATTCCTATGTGCTCTTAAATGTTCTTTTAATATGACGTTCTCCTGCTCTTGTTCATCACTAATATCTTCAACTAGTTTTTGGGTATATCGGCTTTTAATGCTACTAAAATGAATAGGATAGATATTTTGCATCATACCCATTATCCTTTCTTCGGTATGAATTCCATTTATAACGGATGGGTTAAGGTATCGTTTCATGTATGAAATCAATGACTGTTCGTTGTACTCTGGCTCTGTAATTATATGTCTATGCACTGTTGGAAAAATTATTTTAAATTGATATGAAGATATTTCGTCAATCTTGAAAAAAATTTGATTTTTGAAAACATTGATTGGAACTTCTGTACAAGGGATTAAATTATGGCTTGAGCTTTCATCACTATGAATCGCAGGTGTGAGTGAATTTATTTGTATTGGTATCCTTGAAAGTGCGTCTGCAACTACATTTGTTTTACCAGGTTTGTAAGTTAGTTCGTAGTTATACTCTTCTAAAATGGCTTTCCATCGCTTCATTTTACTATTAGTATTCTTATGGCTTAAGGCATAGGTAAAAGGTTGATGATCAGTGATAATTTTAACTTTTTTTGAATCGTAGAGGTAATTTCTAAGTGAATTAAGTGACCATATTATACCAAGCATTTCTTTCTCATTGGTGGCATAATGTTCTTCGGCTTTACTTAAAGTTCTCGATATGAAAGTAATTGATCTACCGTCTTGCGATAGGACGGCGCCTAATGCGAAATCTGAGGCATCGGTCGTTAATTCAAAATCTTTATCGAAATTTGGATGCGTTAAAACTATATCCTTGGATACTAAAGTATTTTTTATTTTATTAAATGCTTCTAAAGCCTCGTTGTCTAATTCTATTTCTATCTTTTTCGAGTTCCGTTTGGAGACATGGCGGGCTTCTCCTCTTAACAGTGCTGTTAATGGTTTAGCTATTTTTGCGTAATCCTGGATAAATCGTCGGTAATAACCTGACATACCTAGGAAGGATCTTAATTCTTTGAGAGTTTGTGGAACTGGAAATTTGGCTACCGCTTCTACTTTTTCGGGGTTGGTTTTTATCCCATTTGAACTGATTACATATCCTAAAAATTCTACCTCTTCTTTAGCAAATGTACATTTATCTAATTGGATTTTCATATTAGCATTTTCTAGGGTTTGAAATACTAATTCTATGTTTTTAAAATGTTCTTCTTCGTTTTTGCCAAATATTATTACATCATCGATGAAAACGTAGCATATTACTCCTATATGTTGACGAAGGATATCGTCTAGTGCTCTTTGGAATGTGGCCGGAGCATTTTTTAAACCGAAAGGTAAGCGGAGGAATTCATATTTTCCGTTGTTTACGGAAAATGCTGTTTTTTCAATGTCTGACTCGCGAAGTGGAATCTGATGGAACCCACTTTTTAAATCAATAACAGTAAATAGTTTATTGTTTCCCAGATTTGCAAGGACTTCGTTAATTTCTGGTATGGGATATTTATCGGGAATCGTAACTGAATTGAGTTTACGATAATCTACGACCATTCGGAATTTTTTTTCGCCAGAGGCATCTGCCTTTTTGTTAACTATCCAAATTGGGGAGTTATATGGAGATTTCGATCTCCTTATTATTCCGTTGTCTAAGAGTTCTTTAATTTATTCAAAAGTGGCTTTAAGTTTATTTTTAACACGAAAATGTATTTCAATTAAAAGTTCAAAAGTAACAATGTAAACAAGTAATTTTAACGCAAGATCCGTCGCGCTCGCCGTCTCGTTCATACTCGTCGTCAATTCAGTGAGATGATGCAACAGCTCGCTGAGTCAGCTCGCTCAGGATAGAGTTGCCATCCCACATCTCGGCCATCCTGCTAGGCATTCGACTCGAATGTGCCACTGACTATATCATTCTCCGGCCAAGGCTTCATATACTCTGCACATGTTGTCGTGCGTTTGGCTCCTTCGCCGTCACCGACTCGTAAAACATCGTACGTGTTGTTTGCTTTTGTTTTTACCACGCTATATGGACCCAAAAACTTTGGTTTAAGCTTTAACCCCCCACCGAACTGCGTACGTTTAATAGCCACAAGATCGCCATCTTTGTAGCGGGTTGCTGGTTTGCGACGAAGGTTATAGGATTTTCGATTTTCGTCTTGTAATTTCAGTATTTGTTGTTTCGCTTCTTTTCGCATTATTTCACGGCCGTCGTTGTAGCTCTTCACGATTTTGTCTTGAACTAGCTAATTTACATCATGGTCGTCTTTAGTACGCATTTTAGTACCTACTAATAATTCAAACGGTGTATGACCAGTGCTTCTTGTGTACGTCGAGTTAATTGATTTTTGTACGCTATCCACATATTTGTACCACTTCGTCGGATCTTTATGCTAAGTTTGGCTAAAACATTGCTAATTGTCGCATTGGGCCTCTCCACTTGGCCATTGGCTCTGGGTAGACCAGTAGTTACTTTGCAGTGTATGATGTTTTCCGCCCCACAGTACGCTTTGAAATCTTCAGACATAAACGCCGAACCACGATCTGATACTATTTGAAATGGGTTGCCAAATACAGCACTCTGTATCTCTAACTTTGAAATTACCTCTTTAGCAGATGTCGTTTTGGTTGGGTAAAGCCAACAAAATTTGGTGAAAGCGTCGATTACCGCGAATATATGTTTATATTGCTTGCTTGTGGATTCTAATGGTCCTAGAAAATGATGATACGTATGTAACGGTTGGTTTCCTTTGGTTAAAGGATGCAGTTCTCCTTCTCGTTTACCTTGCTTACGGTTGCCTACAACACACTGCACGCATTCGTAATAGTATTTCGGATCTTCACTTCTAGTTCCGGTATAAAATATTCTTTGGTTATAAGTTCTTTCGTTTTCTTGACTCCGAAGTGCCCTCTTTCGTGCGCTTGCTTGATGATGGCTCTCTGCATTTCTTGAGGTACCACCAACAATTCAACGTCGTCGATCAACTTGTACAAAACATCCCCCTTAATGAAATAGTCGTCGTATGCAGAGTTATGCTTTAGTACTTCCCTTATCGTTTGTAGTTCTTCGTCTTGGGATTGCGCGCGATGAATTTTTGTAAGTATGCTTTCACTGTTGATACTTAGCACGGCATATCTGCTCAAAGCATCGGCATGTCTCATTTGCGAGCCTGACCTGTGTTCCACTACGTAGTCATATTCCTGCAGAAAGAGTACCCATCTAGCCACCCTTTTGCACAGATCCCTTTTTTCCAATATCTTTGTAAAGGCTTTGCAGTCTGTCACCAATTTAAAGTGCAAACCGAGTAAATAGACTCTAAATTTTTTTAACGCCTCGATAGCTGCCAACACCTCTAGCTCATAGCTCGAATATTTCTTCTCTGCATCTGCTGTCTTCTTGCTCATGTAATACACAGGGTGCCACTGTTTGTCTTCTGGTGATTTTTGTAGGAGTACGGCACCGTAACCATCGGCGGACGCATCTGTGTGCACCTCTGTTTCATAACGCTGATTAAAAATATTCAAAACTGGTTTCTGGCTCAAAAGCTGCTTCACCGTCTCAAATGATTTTATTTGCTCTTCTCTCATTTCGAATTTCTTATTTTGTTTTCTTAAATCACTAAGCGGTTTAGTTATCGTCGAAAAGTTTCTTATGAATTTTCTAAAGTAATTAGCTAACCCTAGAAAACTTTCTAATTGCTTCAGGTTTTGTGGAAGTTTGTATTTTAACAAGGATTCGGTTTTACTTTGGGAAGGCGTAATTTGCTGATTTTCAATTGTATGTCCAAGGAACTCTACTTTTCTTTTAAGAAACTGACATTTTTTAAAGTTTATTTGCAGTCCATGGTCTCTACATACATTAAACACTTTTTCTAAATTGTTCAAAGCCTCACTTTCATCACTAGCTGGTATTATGATATCATCAATGTACGACAGTGCAATGCCGCTTCGCATTAAGTCACGGAAAATTACGTTGATGTGTCGCTGAAAAACACTCGGCGAATTTGCAAGACCAAACGGCACCTTTAAGAATTGATACTGACCACTATGCGTAATAAACGACGTGTATTTTTGACTACTCTTTGCCACAGGGACATGAAAAAACCGTTCTTCAGGTCAATTGTACTGAAGACTTTCGCGTCTTGTAGTCTATCCAATTGGTCTTCTATCAGTGGTAGTGGAAATCTGTCTCTGATGATTACCTTATTCAATCTACGGTAATCCACACATAGCCTAGATGTACCATTGCGTTTTTTGACAAGGACAATCGGACTACTATACTCCGATTCCGATATCTCAATTATACCCTCACTAAGCCATTGCTCAATTTGGTCGTCTACAACACATCGCTCACTAAAAGGCAATCTGCGCGGCGTACAAAATATTGGGCTTTCGTCTTTAACAACTATGTTCATTTGCACATTGGTAGATTTACACTTATTCGGTTTGTAGTCTTTTACCAGTTCAAAAACTTTTTGTCTAGCATACGCACTAGCACCTACGTCAATATTTATTTTATCACCCCCCTCTGGTTCAATTTCAATGTTAAACACAGAAAACGCCTTATTTTCATTTTCACTATTCAATTTTCTTATATTAAGTCCTGAAGGGTTAATTTTTATTTCAGCTAATAAACAAAAGTCGGCACCGATAATCATATCTACTTCCAAAAACTCAGTTGCCACCACTTGGAACAACAAATTGTAATAGTCATCGTCAATTTTTATTGTTTTTTCTATTTCACCCATTGGTTTAAAATTACATTTTTTACCAAACCCAGTTAGCAGAATCTTTGATTCACTCATTGCCGGCCTATTTAATGTCTTGTATAAATCGAATGATATTATATTAACTTTGCTACCGGTGTCAAACAAAGCTTTACAATACAAACCATCTATGCTAATTGGCTTGTGCATAATATTGTCTTTTGCACTCACTATGTTTACACTTTTTGCGTTGCTGCTAGATTTTTTAAACACACAATCCTTCGCTATATGGCCAAATTGCTGACACTCAAAACATTTTGTACCTTTTTCTTTTTTATCGCAATTTACTGATTTGTGCCCTTTTGCACCACAGTTATAACACACAAAGTCTCGTTTAATATTTTTGTCATCTTTTTTTTGACATTTTCTTTTTTCAGCTGTTTTTTCACCGTCACTTGTTTGTTTTTTTCGCGTATACGTTCATAACATTTAAGTTTTTCCTTAAATTCTTTTACATTTTTCGCGCCGTACAAAATTGTTTTATTAATGTTTAGATCTAACATTCCGTCAATCACGTATTGAATTAACGCGCATTCTTCGATATTGCCACGCGAAGCAATTTCCTTCATGTTAAAAAAATACTCCAGCACACTTTCATTTTCCTTCATTGTTCTACCCACAAGCAATTTATGCAATTGTGCACTATTTGTTACTGATTTGAATTCATCCAGTAAACATAGCTTTAATTTTGCCCACGACGTGATACCTCTTTCACTTGATATAAAAAGTTTAGCAAGTCCTTTAAGCGATTTTTTAGCAAACACAAATTTTTGAAATTCGTGCCAAAACATAATTGCCGCTGTCTCTTCAAACTCTTCTATCCATATTTCAACTGGTATTTTTTCTGTGCCGTCAAATGTTCTCATCAAATCCTCTATGTCTCGAAAATTAATAGCAAACCGTGACATTTGTGTGGTAGTATTTCTCGCCGCGTCTGTATTTATATTCGCTTCACCCTCATTCGCAAAAGAGAGAAAGCAATCGTCGTTAATATTTTTTCTTATATTCGTTGTTCTCGTTGAATTAACTCCCATAGTCTGTACTCGTTGATTAATGCCGTCGTTGTTGTGTTTTGATCTTGCCACGTCGCTTGCATCGTCTTTGCTTGCGTCGTCGCCGTCGTTGCTCTCGTCGTCGCTCTCTTCGTTTTCGTTAGCGCTGTCGCTGCCGTCGTCGTCGTTAGCGCCTGCGCATAACAAGCGTCCCTTTTGAAGATTTTCAAATATGTAATGTTTTAAATTTTCGCGTTTGTAATTTATACTTAAAATGTTGCATATGCAAGCGAGGTCGTTTTCGTTTAAATTTTTGTCTACGTATGCTAACTTTTGTAAGTATGCCTCGTCGCTGCCATCAAACAAAAATCCTTCAAATTCGCGCAACCGTTTGCGGTTTGCTCGGTCACCGTCACTTTCGAACACGAACTTGTGCAACGCCGCGATAGCCTCTTTTCTGCTACGCTTTAGATTTTCACGTATCTTTTCAAACGCGACGCCATTATGCCGAATCGCACACACGCACGCACACAGCAAAATTTTCACTTATGGACGAGCCCCCAAAATGTAGATTTTAATGTATTTCAATATAGCTTTTAAGTTTATTTTTAAATATAGCTTTTAATTTATTCAAAAGTGGCTTTAAGTTTATTTTTAACACGAAAATGTATTTTAATTAAAAGTTCAAAAGTAACAATGTAAACTAGTAATTTTAACGCAAGATCCGTCGCGCTCGCCGTCTCGTCTCATACTCGTCGTCAATTCAGTGAGATGATGCAACAGTTCGCTGAGTCAGCTCGCTCGGGATAGAGTTGCCATCCCACATCAATATAAAATAATCACGCATATGTGACAATTATTCATATAATACAATATAAGCATGCATATGTCACTCAGAGAATGCTTTTTCACATTCTTTGTGTGACTTTGTATATTTTGTATATTTTTCTACAAAGCAATTCTCTTCATTTATTCTCAGTCGTTTTACATATATTTCTGCCATTGAACGTGCTCATTTCTGCTAAATAGCAGCGAGAATGGTGGATTCCCTTCACGAATCTTATAAGCTCTGTTAGCCGTCCAATCGAACATCATACAGAATTCGATTTGCACCTTCTCTATACTTTACATTCTCTGGTTCATTGGTCAAGGAAAGTGTTGCAAATAAATTTAAAGGAAAGGGATTTAACAGTATTGTAAAATTAAATGGTATAAGTAACGACTCCATCTGTAGTACATTGCAAATACTTACTAATATAAATATTGAACAGTATTGCCTAGAGACTTTATTACACGTTGTAATGGATAAATATTTGATATACGACGTATTGATAGGCCGCGAAATATTAAGTCAGGGCTTAGTGTAACAATAGATGCTGAAAAGTTCAGTATTTACAAAACAAAAAAAGTTGATGTCGTAACTTTTGCGAATTATGAAAATGTTGTAGATTCAGATGACGACCTGAGTAAGTCAGATAAAACGGATTTAAAAAGCATTCTGAAACGATATTCTGATTGGTTTATAGAAAGAATATCACAGACTCGTGTAACAACAGGGCATTTGGAAATTAGGTTAATAGATCCACAAAAAACAGTTCAGCGTCGGCCATATAAACTTAGCGAAGATGAGAAAAAGCATGTACGTTATAAGGTAGAAGAGCTCCTGAAATCTAATATTATTCGTCCCAGTTGTTCACCTTTCGCTAGTCCGATGATGTTCGTTAAAAAGAAAAATGGTAGTGATCGACTTTGTGTAGATTACCGTGCTTTGAATGAGAACACAGTTGCAGACAAATACCCATTGCCTCTAATTTCTGACCAGATTGCTAGGTTACGTGGGGCAAGCTATTTCTCATGTCTCGATATGGCCAGCGGCTTCTACCAAATACCGGTACATCCAGATTCAATTGAGCGTACCGCTTTCGTTACGACCGAAGGTCAATATGAATTTCTGACTATGCCTTTTGGTTTATTCCATACACATATGCCATCGTGTACATCGATGAAGTTTTGATTGTGGCCGAAACGAAAGATGAAGCTTTAGACAGATTGCAGATTGTGCTGGAAACTTTGAGCAAAGCCGGATTTTCATTCAATATAACAAAGTGTTCCTTTCTTAAAACTAGAATAGAATATCTAGAATTTGAAGTGAGCAATGGACAAATTCGACCTAATCCACGTAAAATTCAAGCGTTGACAGAATTGCCACCTCCAAAAACGGTAACGCAATTGAGACAATTTATAGGGCTAGCTTCTTATTTTCGGCAGTTTGTGCCAAAATTTTCAGAGACTTTAAAACCTTTGTATTCACTCACCTCAAAGAAAAATTCCGATTTCGTTTGGTTGTTAGAGCATGAAAGAATTCGCTCAAAGATAATATCTGTTTTAACACAGGAGCCGGTGCTAACTATATTCGACCCTCAACATTCGATAGAACTGCATACAGATGCCAGCTCAGTTGGTTATGGGGCAATATTGCTACATAGAATAGACAAAAAGCCACATGTCGTTGAATATTTTAGCAAATGCACGTCGCCTGCTGAATCAAAATACCACTCGTATGAACTTGAGACTTTGGCAGTCGTCAATGCCATTAAACATTTTCGTCATTATTTACAAGGACGTAAATTTGTAGTATTTACCGATTGCAATTCGTTAAGAGCTTGTCGTACAAAATCGGACCTATCACCGAGGGTGTATCGATGGTGGGCTTTTCTACAGTCGTTTGTTTTTGATATCCAATACACAAAAGGAGAACGAATGGCACATGTAGATTTTTTATCAAGGAATCCGCTGACTAAAGAATGTAGAATTGTGGAAAAATTAGTTGAAAAACGGGTTGAATTAACTGAGCTAACTGATAATTGGCTAGTTTCTGAACAACAGCGTGATCCTGAGGTAGCGGAGATATTAGCTAAGTTGAAAAATAACGAATTGCCAGAAAATTTAGGTAAAACCTACGAATTGAGAAAAGGAGTTTTATATAAAAAAATACAAAGAAACGGTAGAACCAAATGTTTGCCCGTAATCCCTAGGTCATTTAGATGGGCAGTAATTAATCACGTCCATGAATCTATTATGCATTTAGGTTGGGAGAAAACGTTGGATAAAGTCTATGGATTTTATTGGTTCCAAAATATGTCCAACTACGTTCGTAGGTTTGTCGAAAATTGTATCACCTGTAAATTTGCTAAGCCACCAGTTGGAAAAATACAGGCTGAATTACATCCAATTCCTAAGGTAGACATTCCGTGGCACACAGTGCACATAGACATAACGGGAAAAATGAGTGGAAAAAACGACTTAAAGGAGTACGTAATTGTTTTAGTGGATGCGTTCACAAAATTTGTTTATTTTCATCATACCTTAAACATAGACACTGAAAGTTCTATCAAAGCCGTTAAAGCCGTGGGGTGTTTGTTTGGTGTGCCTAGCCGAATTATAGCGGATCAGGGCCGTAATTTTGCAAGCTCAGGATTTCGTGAATTTTGTTCTTCCCAAAAAATTGAGCTACACTTAAGTGCTACAGGTGCGAGTAGGGCAAACGGCCAGGTAGAACGAATTATGACCACGCTTAAGAATATGTTGACCGCCGTCGAAACCAGTCAGAGGTCGTGGCAAGATGCTTTAACCGAAGTACAGTTGGCAATGAATTGTACAGCCAATCGAGTAACAAAGGTCAGTCCATTAGATAGGTATTTATTAGGTCAGATAGATACTAATTGGGAGGGAAGCTAGACCTTTTGGCCTATTGCCAATAGGCGAAGAAGAAGATAATTTAGTTGATAGAGAATCCTTAAGAAAACAAGCTAAGGAAAATATGGAAGCTAATGCTCATTACGACAAACGTAGGTTTGATAAGGATAAGACAAAAATAATAAAATATAACGTGGGAGACAATGTTTTGCTAAAAAACGAAGAGCGTCATCAAACCAAGCTTGATCCAAAGTTTAAAGGTCCGTTTAAAATAATTGAACTACTGATGGGGATAGGTATGTTTTAAAATCTTTAACAAGCAATAGAACTTATAAGTATGCGCATGAATTTTTGAGAGCATTGCCAAATAGACAGATAAGTAAAGATGTTGATGAGGATTTGGACGACTCAAGAGGAGAATTAAAACTGGTTCCCAAGTGGGAAATAAAGATAAGAAAGGCACAGTAAGTGCTTTGGAATCCCAAGAGGGGATAAAATGACCGCACCATAGCAGATGGACATGTTATGGCGGGGGTCGGTAATTGGGTGCAAAAGGAAATACACCAGTTGATTAAGCTAATTACTTAAGTATGAATTGTTAAGGTTGGTACGCAGCTCTCAAGTAATTGCTCAAGAACAAAAATACATTATTTCTCAAGTAATTTTGACAGCTGGTTACGCATTGTGAATGATCCACATTAGAAGAGCAAGAGAGAATAAACAAAGTAAACAAACTTTGTGCGTATGTATGTATGTGTATGGTAACACAAATATTTTCATTGAGATTTAAGGAATGTTGTTGATGATTGGTTGGTTTTATACAATATTTCAAAATGGAACATACTTTATAATAATGATTTCAACTAATTTAGGATGAATTTGACGATTACTTCGAATTTCCTGCAAGAAACAATTGTTGATTTGATGTTTCTTCGCAAAACCAGGTTTGCCATATTCACATTTTATTGAAAAAAAGTATTAAAAATTAGTACTAGATTTCTTGAGAGCTGCGTACTAGCACAAGTAACTTTATCGCAGGAACGTTTCTGGACCGTTTCTTAAGCGTTTTTTTATATGAAGTTTTTACGTTTCTTGAGAGCCGCGTACTAAGCTTTAAGTATGGTTAAGAAGAATATGTAATGAAAAGAATTTGGGAAATGTTATCCAGAAACCAATTTGCTTATTTTTGTCTAAATGCTTCAAAATTTATGTAAAGAAAAGCTAATGAAATGTTTGTAAACAATAAAAATAAATAAAAGCTGACGCGTTACGATATTTTGATTTAAAGTCAGCACACGAGGACGTGTGATTTGTCCGGAAGGCCGTGTCGGAGGGCTCGTACAATTATTTTGTAGGTCAGTGTATATGCGTATGCCGGAGTGGCAATATTTTGTAAGTAAGTGTATGTGCCAGAGCGTCAGGCTCGGCGCAGGCGACGCATAGGCGGCATATATTGCGGTATTTTGTCTTGCAAATGCGCAAATAAGCATAGTAACGGGATAGAGATACCGTTACTAAGTGAGGTCCGATCGTATTCCGCGAACTAAGAAAGAACACAACTGTTATGGAACCGTTATGTGTTTTAAGTATGAAAGGAATGCGTGGTCGCTCAAGTAGAGTTCAGTTGAGAAAGCGGCATTGAGACGATCGGAACTCACTGTGCTTCTTTAAAATAAAAATAAACTACTAGTAGTAAAGTGAAGTAAAGTGAAGTGAAGTGAATTAAAATAAAGGAGATGAATTCAAATGAGTCTCCTACACATACATATAGTTTAATTGCTGTATTTCAATAATATTGACTGTTAAAGTGTATACAACATTAATAATTTCTCATATTTTTGCTCAGAAAAATTTTATACACTTCATCTACACCCGTGTTCTGTCCGAGTATACGTGGCAATAGTTGAACACATTTCGGGTTAGCTGCGGGTGTCGAATGTGGACACTCGCTTGTGATCGGAATATTTAAGTTATCGGGCTTTTTGCTCCAGCTTCGAAAAAAAAAATTTTTTGAAAGTCCGTATGAAGGTCCGTGGTAATTTGATAATTCTGTTATATTTGCTTGAATTTTTTTGAATTCACAGAGGTTTCTATTGGATAATGGTATTCCAATAATATATATCAACATAGTTTCATTTGATGCAAGTTTAACATTTGCTAATTCGAGTGATTCTTCAATATTATTCAATGTAAATTATGATTATATTAAATTATATTATTGTTTTTTCCAAAAGTACATTTTAATAGATTTAATTCCTCATTTGACAAAATATAAGAATTAACTATGCCGGTTTTAGCCTAATGTATTTCATAGTCTATATTGATTATCTCTTATTTGATAATATTTAAATAATATTTGATTTCAATAGCAAGATTATGTTCTATGTTATTTGTTTATTATACATTTTTTTTATTTTATTAATTTGATTCTCTAGTGTTATTAGTCGTCATGATCAGGATTTCCCTCAATCCATTTCCAGACTGTTTCTGCTTCGGTTATTGATTTCCTAAATCTTTGTGGTTTTAGTCTATTTAAGTAGGTCTGTGTCAATTTTAGTTCATTAAAGAGGAAGGAGTAGATTTTCTTCTCTAATTTTAGTTTTAATTGTATTACTTAAATCATTTAGTTTTTTATGGTATTTTTCTATGTCCTTTTTTTAACTGGTCCTGTACTAAATATTGCTAGTTGTGAATTGGTGTAAACTATTATTTTAAAGTCAGCGTACACCAAATACACGAAAAATCTGTAAAATTAAAATAAAGAAAGATATGTCTAGATCTTGATGTTGCTTTTGTACACTGTTCGTCCTTTATCTGTGATTACGATACTTTGTCTTCTCTTCCAATTTCTTTCCAATATCTTGCTGTTAGTTTTCAACCTGTTCGTTTATTTATTTTAACATACATTACTTCTCCTGGAACGTTGGTTTTATTGGTTTTCTAGTTTTATTGTGAATTTCTAAGTCCTTCATCTATTGTTTTCTTAATGTCTCGGTGTTTTCTCGTCTTCAGTTTTCATATTGCAATGGGTCTATTGAAACGAGTCTTCCAAACAAAGTTTATATTCTAAAAGTTCTTGAAAAGAGTATTGGGTGTGTTCGGTTTGAAGACAACGCATAATTTCAAAGAGTGTGGAGTGAAATCTTTTGACTTGTCTATTGACTTTGCTGGCGTATGGGGGTATTTGAAAATGTTAATACCCATTTGATCTTCGATCACACATGGCATTGAACCTGAGTTTAGGGATTTTTCATTATCTAAAACTATAGTTATAGATACATCAAAGGAATAAAGTATTTCTAGCAAGGAATATCTGACATCCTCTATTGCTGTTGATTCTGTTAACCTAACTTGGGCTAATTTCGAAAATTTGTCTAGGACTGTAAGCACAAGATTTTTCTCTGTGCTGTGTATATCTATTTATATGAACTATTTCAAGTAAATATGGTTTATTAGGATGACGATCGTATTTATTTTCTTTACAAACTTTACATTGTTTAATTATAGCTTCTATTTTTGTTTTCATTTTTGGAAAAGAACATTTTTGTATGAGCTGTTTTGTATTTTCGTCCCTATTTCTGTGAGCGCGTTTATGCTCTTTAAATATTGTTTCGTTTTGAATGTCTTCGTTCGTAATGTCATCAACTATCGTTTGAGTATATCGAATTTTATAATTAGAAAAATTAATTAGGTATATTTGTTGAATTATTCCCATTATTTCTTTGGAAGTAAATATGCCATTTATCACGAAAGGGTTTAAGTAACGTTTAAATGGTGAGATAAGGTTTTCTGAGGAAAGTTTTTGTTTAATTATTACATATCTATGGTATTGTAGGGAATCGTTTTTTTAAATTGGTAACTATCTTCGTCTTCTAAAGAAATCCAAAGTTGGTTTTTGAACGCATTTATGGCTATGTAATTAGGTTGTGCGATGAGCTGCCATTTGAATATGTGGCTACTGATAAATCAAATGGTCTTGAAAGAGTAGCTGATACTATGTTGTGCTGAGAGATTTATATTCATAATTATACTCTTAGAGTATGGCTTTTCAACGTTTTAATTTAGAATTACTGTTTTTATGGCAGTTTTTATGACTTTTATGTTCTTATGGCTGGATTATTACTTTTGCTGTTCCATAGATATAATTTCTAAAAATATTTAATGCCTAAATAATGGCTAGCATTTCTTTCTCATTGACTACAGAATTTAGTTTTACTTGACCTTCATATCTAGAGGTTATGGGTCTTCCATTTTGTTCTAAAACAGCGTTGTTTGGAAGCATCTCTTGTTAAATCGAACTCATTTATATAATCAGGAATTTGTAGAATGACGTCTTTCGATGTAAATGTGGATTTTATTTTATTAAATGCTACTTTAGCATCATTGTTTAATTGGATTTGGATTTTTTTGGAATCATTTTTTGATATTCAATCTTCTTCGCCACTCCTAATAGTAATATTATTTTATTTATCTCTGGTATTGGATATCTGTCAGCAATTGAACCTGTATTTAGGTTTCAGTAATCAATAACTATTCTGAATTTTTTTTTTTTGCCTGATGCGTCGTCTTTTTTTTTTGGGCACAACCCATATTGGTGAGTTGTATGGTGATCTTGATTTTCTGATAATACCATCCTCTAATAGTTTATTTATTTGTTTTTCTACTTTTTTTTTAAACTAGAAGGATATGGGTATGATTTTGAGTATATAGGTTGTGTAAGTTAGTTTTTCATTAGGTTCTGAAAATAGGCTTCGGTGTTTTTGTACAAGTTGTTTAATCTCGTTTTTTTCTGAAGTGTTCATATGTTCGTCACGGATTTTAGTGGAATGAACTTCTTGCGTTCTATATTAATGGAGTTTAAGTTTTCGTTTGTTTGTTAGGATCATGAAATTGTCTTTAGTATGTATTCCTTTAAACTATTAATCATTTCCAAGAATTGCGTAAAAAGTTGTAAGAGTGGGCAGCAAAAAAAATGTAATTTGCATTCTTCGATATTAAAAAGATTTAGAAAAGTGTGATGGGTAATGTGTATTTTCCCACCGGTTGAATTTGCATGAAAGTACATAGTTATTGTTTTTTTCGTATTTGGTACTAAATTTGATTGTATATAGTTTTTATTAGAATCTGTATCAACTAGAATTTTTAAAATTTCTCCGCTCTTCGTTTTGCAGTTAAAATAAGGTAACGAAGAGCTGTTTAATCTAAAAAATGGACATCTGCCAGGTCCAGTCGTCGGTTTGTGTTGCATCGGAAAAGTCGTAGTTGTATTTAATGTTTTAGTAGTCATTGTTGTATTGGTAAATTTGTTTGCAGTAAGGTTCAAAGTTTGAATTTACATGAAAGTTTCTTTGAATTTTTGGATGCAGTTCATTTCTCTTTGAAAAATTGGATGGTCTTTTGGTAGTGGAATTGGGAATTGGTCTATTGGCGTAATTGATAGCATTTGTTCTTAAGCTAACGTCTATGTCCATTGGTTGAGGTTGTTTTGGTAATCTTGGATGAGGATTGTTTGGTGGTTGGTTAAATGGTTATGGTAACCATGTTGCTGATTTAGTGTATATTAGAGATAGCGGCCAACAAGTAAGGACTAGAATGATCATGCTGATTGTTAGCGTGTTTTGCTTTAATTTCAGGCAAAGATGAAGAACTTCTGCTTGACTTTTGGTTCTCTGATGCCGAGAGGCCTGGTAAGATCTCCAGAAAGTCCTCTGACAAACGTGTCAAGAGCTTTAATACGGTAGTTTTCAGTTAAAAGATGTATTGCTTCTTTTCCTACTTCCATACAACCATTTTTGTTAAGGATTAGACATGGTTGCGAATTATTTGTTTATAAAGAAGAAATTTTTTGTAAATGGTTTGACCTTTGCCCAATTGGCAATTTAGTTTTCGACAATTTCAGATTAAGTCCAATCCTTTTTTTTAATATGCTCTTTCCAACGCAATCTAGCATCGAGAGTGATGCTAAGATATTTGGCTGTATGGTCATACGGTATGCTGACAAGCGATTATTTTGTTTGTAAAATTTACTTGAACCACCGTTTAGTTTTATTCTCCATTTTTTAGTCCAACTTACTACAGAGTTAATTGCATGTTGCAGGCTTAGCGCATCTTTTTCTACTGTTTTTTCGACGCATAGTGTTGCGGTGCCATCAGCAAAAGTGGCAGTCAAACTGTTTGGTGCTAATGGCAAGTTTCTAGTATACAGAATTTATAAAATTGGACCTAAGATAATTCCCTGATGAACTCCTGCTTCAATTTGGAGAATTTATTTCTTTGTTTGTGTCAGATTTGTTGGACGTTTCAGATTGCTGTATTGAAAATATAGGTGAGCTTCTGTAGACATTTGTATTATAACTGCTTTAAAACTTCAATTGTAATTAGCTGTATTCGCTGCTTTCTTTTCGTGTTAAATGCTACTGAGCAAAGGCGATTTCATTATTCTCATTTGGACAAAAGGTTTCAGCTAGGCGTTTTGTAAATGCAGTAGTTTTATCCCAATCACTTCTAGCCCATGTCTTCTTCTTCTTAATTGCCGTAGACACCGCTTATGCGATTATAGCCGAGTCAACAACAGCGCGCCAGTCGTTTCTTCTTTTCGCTACGTGGCGCCAATTGGATATTCCAAGCGAGGCCAGGTCCTTCTCCACTTGGTCCTTCCGACGGAGTGGAGGTCTTCCTCTTCCTCTGCTTCCCGCGGCGGGTACTGCGTCGAATACTTTCAGAGCTGGAGTGTTTTCGTCCATCCGGACAACATGACCTAGCCAGCGTAGCCGCTGCCTTTAATTCGCTGAACTATGTCAATGTCGTCGTATATCTCGTACAGCTCATCGTTCCATCGAATGCGATATTCGCCGTGGCCAACGCGCAAAGGACCATAAATCTTTCGCAGAACTTTTCTCTCGAAAACTCGCAACGTCGACTCATCTGTTGTTGACATCGTCCAGGCCTCTGCACCATATAGCAGGACGGGAATTATGAGTGACTTATAGCCCATGTAATGAAAGCAATTTTTAATGGTGCAACGTGGCTTGTTAGACGTTTCAGATACTTTGTGATATGAACTTAAAAATGTACAACACTGGATTTCAGTGTTAATAGTTGTCAACCCTGACAGTTTGTAAAACTTTGTAAAACGCAACTTACTTCTTCTGGATTGCGTTACCGTCGAGTCCAGACGTGCCTTTATATTCGGTATTGTATAATATAGTACTTTATTTTAATACATATCGTCACCTGATATGCAAAATAACGTATCATCAAAAAATTCAAAATTGAGTTTTTTACTGATTACGATTCACCACATCATATTACATATCGTCACCTGAAATGCAAAATAACGTATCATCAAAAAAATCGAAATTGAGAATTGAGTGTCTTATTGATTACGCTTCACTACTTCAAATTATATACATAATATTACATATGTTCAACATTTTCATGTTCTGCACTCATATATAAACCAGTTTTAACCAATATTAAAATTTTTTTTCACTCATGTTCCATTTTATTTCGTGTGTCATTCATGCCACTGTAAATTTCTGAAAATGTTGTTACGTTATTTTGCATTTCAGGTGACGATATCTATACTAATATTATAAAGCTGAAGAGTTTGTTTGTTTGAACGCGCTAATCTCCGAAATTACTGGTTCGAATTGAATAATTCTTTTTGTGTTGTTTATCGTGGAAGGCTATAGGCTATATAACATCACGCTGCGAACAATAGGAGCGAAGAAACAGTGGTAAATGTGTAAAAAACGAGGGAAATTATTTATCTTTGAGGGCTTCCGTTCCTTGCGCTGCGAAAGCGGTTCAAGATACACAAAAGTTATGTATGAAAGAATTATTTCTCTTTTAATGATCTAAAAAAAGTCCATGACTACCGTTTTTGTGATAATTAATTTGGTCGAAATTATTTGTTAGAGTTGTATTAACATAATAATATTAATTTTTCTATATTTATTGTTATTTTCTTCCTTCGCTGCATGAAGTATAAAACTATTCAAATTTTTGAGGTAATCCGTAATTTTTGTGGTTAGCAGTCTTACTCGCTGATGTTAATTCTTACTCTGCTTTTCTTAGAAAATGCCTCGGAAGCGAAAATCTGGTATATCCAAAATGGCATGGTAGTTTTATTGACTGGTGATTTCCGTCAAACCCTCCCAGTGATTCAGAGGGGGACACCAGCAGAAGAAATTCAAGCGTGCATTAAATCATCACGCTTATGGTCAACAGTTGAAAAACTCCGCCTGAAAACTAATATGAGAGTGCATCTTCAAAATGACGTGGATTTAGGACTTTACGCAGAAATGTTGTTGAAAATTGGAGATGGTTGTTAAGCTGTTGACGTTGAAGGCTATATATTACTGTCAAGAGAATTTTGTAATTTAGTAGAAAGTGATGTGGATTTCATTGCTGATGTTTTTCCGGAATTGCAACAAAATTTGTGTAGTGATCAGTGGTTGTGTGCAAGAGCAATATTAGCACCAAGAAATGAAATTGTTAATAGGATCAACACTGATATTTTAAACGAGGTTCAAGGAAAACTGAAGGAATATTTGTCAATGGATACAATTATAGATACGGAACTAAGTACTTCATATCCTGTGGAGTTTTTAAATTCACTTGAACTGTAGGGTGTACCGTCACATAAACTTCAATTGAAACTAAATATACCAGTAATGCTTATGCGAAATCTAGATGCTCCTCTGCTATGTAATGGAACAAAGCTTCGGATAACAAAATTGGGACAGAACATACTTGGTGCTACTATTTTAACAGGTGTCGGTAAGGGAAATATTGTTATAATACTTCGGATACCAATTATTCCCACTGACTTTCCATTCAAATTTAAAAGGGTTCAGTTTCCCGTCAAGCTTAGCTTTGCTGTTACTATAAACAAGGCACAAGGACAAACATTACTGGTAGCAGGAGTGCATTTAGAAACTCCATGCTTCTCTCATGGTCCACTTTATGTAGCCTGTTCACGTGTATCTAATGCCCAGAATTCACACATATTTGCACCCGACGGGAAAACTTATAACATGGTCTACAAAAATATCCTAGATTAATACTTTGTATTTTATTTTTTTAAATTGTTAGAATTCAGATTTATTTATTTTTGTTACGGTGAAATATATTTTAAGATTAGTTGTTGCATTTCAATATGCATATCCTAAGGTGTTGAATCTTCATTGTCTGTAGGAATTTTTAAAAATTGTTGATCTCAGCCAAGCAATAAAATTTAGTTATCATTTTGACTCATTTCTATTATTATACCCTTACCCTTTATCTCTCATACTTATTTAATGGCTCTACTGCGAGCGAAGCCGCGGGTAAAAAGCTAGTGTATGTAATATGTATAGTATGTGATTTATATTTAATAAACAAACATAAGTAAAATTCTATGATAATATAAAATTTTTATCAAATCGGTACTTTCGCGTAGTAATCTTTTCTGCGTTGGCGGCCTTCGGTCGCGCTTTACGAAAATTACCCTGGTCGAGCCAATACCCGAGGTAACCTAAGTATTTTATCACGTAATATTATTATATAATATTACCTAGTTGTTTTTTAATTTTAAATAAGAAGAAATCCATATGGAAAGATTGTTTACAGTAATTTTTTTTTGAAACGCTTGTTTTTATTAGAACTGAGAGTGCTGAATAAAGAAAGACAAATTATATCATAATAGAAAAAATTCAGAAAAACCTGCAAAAAGTGAAAAATGTAGATGTACTTAAATGTTTATAGTTTCATATATTTAATTAATTTGAATGTGCGGAAAGTGTGTTTAATGTGGTGAAATAGCTTGTTGAAAAGTTCGAATTTTTGGGAATTTTTTAACTTTGAGGTCGAATATCTCGCGAACTAAGCGGTACCGTAATATATTGTTTAATCAGGAGGACTTCCTCTTTCCAACGGTAGCAAATTTAGTCTTGTTGTTTATAAAAAGAAAAACGTATTTTGAAAAATACTAACATAAAATCTTTCAAATTTTTATATTCTCACAGAGGAATAGTAGATGAGCTGATAATTTCTATAAACTAAGAACACTGTTCAGCACTTCCTTGGCATCATAGGATTTTTCAAAGCTTTTATCAGCTTCACCTGTTTGTTGGAATGAATGTAAGCTAAAGCATCCACTATCTATGCTGTCATTTGAATAATAAAGTTACTAAAACACATCCTTGAATGGAAAACATTACGTGTGCCTTAATAACAACTACGGTTTAAAAACCTAAAACCATACTTTTAAAAATAAATGTAGTTGTATTTGTACTGACCTTGTACAATCTGTCTAATATATACATATGTATATAATAAATACTTACTGCCATTGTTAGGATCCCGACCTTCCGTTGCGGTCGAATCAGCATGTTAATATTTTTTTTCACATTCAGTGAGAGCTTTTGCTCACCGGAATCCATTAACCAAATCCTATTTAATGTTACACTTCGCACAAGATTTTTGAATCTTAAACGCGCCATTTTCTTTTTAACATCTCCTTCGCCACGTCCTCGTTTCGTAGCCATTTTGCAAGTTTAATATGTAGTTTAAAATATATCTGCGTACTATATGTAATGTTTCTTTTTTACAATACACATATGTATGTTGTATGTAATACAATACAAAAATTTCAATGTATAATGATTATAAATCTCATTGATTGTTTTATTCATTTAAATATGTGCATATATATCAGTTTGATATATTTTTCACAACAACCAAGTCATTTTAAACAGGCACGAAGCCAGTGGAACAGGTATATAATGATTTACGTATACTACTTTACAAGACGGATAAATAAGATATTACTTTAACTACTATTTCTCTTTTCAGCTATCGGCTATCTCTCATGCCGATGATTTGTTTTGTTTTTCGCTTAATCTGTGTTTTTCTAATTACTTCCGTTACGTAATTCGAAATATAAACATATTCCCCCACCCCCCCCCCCCCACCACCCCCCCCCCCCCCCACCCCCCCCCCCCCCCCCCCCCCCCCCCCCCGTTGGCGCTGGCCTTAAACTGGTGCAATGAATTGGGTCCACCTACGTCGACCAATTTAGGCGCTAGAGCGTTTAAAAAGATGAAACAAAACTGTGATTTTTTTTAAACTACTGTTTATTATGAACACTATTGCCACGCCCCTGGTGGTGATAGAGAAGAGGTTGAGGGCTTTTCTGAAAGCTCATTAAACTATCTAACTGGTGCAATGTATTGGGTCCACCTACGTCGACCAATTTAGGCGCTAGAGCGTTTAAAAAGATGAAACAAAAATGTGATTTTTTTTAAACTACTGTTTATTATGAACACTATTGCCACGCCCCTGGTGGTGATAGAGAAGAGGTTGAGGGCTTTTCTGAAAGCTCATTAAACTATCTAACTGGTGCAATGTATTGGGTCCACCTACGTCGACCAATTTAGGCGCTAGAGCGTTTAAAAAGATGAAACAAAAATGTGATTTTTTTTTAAACTACTGTTTATTATGAACACTATTGCCACGCCCCTGGTGGTGATAGAGAAGAGGTTGAGGGCTTTTCTGAAAGCTCATTAAACTATCTAACTGGTGCAATGTATTGGGTCCACCTACGTCGACCAATTTAGGCGCTAGAGCGTTTAAAAAGATGAAACAAAAATGTGATTTTTTTTTAAACTACTGTTTATTATGAACACTATTGCCACGCCCCTGGTGGTGATAGAGAAGAGGTTGAGGGCTTTTCTGAAAGCTCATTAAACTATCTAACTGGTGCAATGAATTGGGTCCACCTACGTCGACCAATTTAGGCGCTAGAGCGTTTAAAAAGTTGAAACAAAAATGTGATTTTTTTTTAAACTACTGTTTATTATGAACACTATTGCCACGCCCCTGGTGGTGATAGAGAAGAGGTTGAGGGCTTTTCTGAAAGCTCATTAAACTATCTAACTGGTGCAATGTATTGGGTCCACCTACGTCGACCAATTTAGGCGCTAGAGCGTTTAAAAAGATGAAACAAAAATGTGATTTTTTTTTAAACTACTGTTTATTATGAACACTATTGCCACGCCCCTGGTGGTGATAGAGAAGAGGTTGAGGGCTTTTCTGAAAGCTCATTAAACTATCTAACTGGTGCAATGTATTGGGTCCACCTACGTCGACCAATTTAGGCGCTAGAGCGTTTAAAAAGATGAAACAAAAATGTGATTTTTTTTTAAACTACTGTTTATTATGAACACTATTGCCACGCCCCTGGTGGTGATAGAGAAGAGGTTGAGGGCTTTTCTGAAAGCTCATTAAACTATCTAACTGGTGCAATGTATTGGGTCCACCTACGTCGACCAATTTAGGCGCTAGAGCGTTTAAAAAGATGAAACAAAAATGTGATTTTTTTTAAACTACTGTTTATTATGAACACTATTGCCACGCCCCTGGTGGTGATAGAGAAGAGGTTGAGGGCTTTTCTGAAAGCTCATTAAACTATCTAACTGGTGCAATGTATTGGGTCCACCTACGTCGACCAATTTAGGCGCTAGAGCGTTTAAAAAGATGAAACAAAAATGTGATTTTTTTTTAAACTACTGTTTATTATGAACACTATTGCCACGCCCCTGGTGGTGATAGAGAAGAGGTTGAGGGCTTTTCTGAAAGCTCATTAAACTATCTAACTGGTGCAATGTATTGGGTCCACCTACGTCGACCAATTTAGGCGCTAGAGCGTTTAAAAAGATGAAACAAAAATGTGATTTTTTTTTAAACTACTGTTTATTATGAACACTATTGCCACGCCCCTGGTGGTGATAGAGAAGAGGTTGAGGGCTTTTCTGAAAGCTCATTAAACTATCTAACTGGTGCAATGTATTGGGTCCACCTACGTCGACCAATTTAGGCGCTAGAGCGTTTAAAAAGATGAAACAAAAATGTGATTTTTTTTAAACTACTGTTTATTATGAACACTATTGCCACGCCCCTGGTGGTGATAGAGAAGAGGTTGAGGGCTTTTCTGAAAGCTCATTAAACTATCTAACTGGTGCAATGTATTGGGTCCACCTACGTCGACCAATTTAGGCGCTAGAGCGTTTAAAAAGATGAAACAAAAATGTGATTTTTTTTTAAACTACTGTTTATTATGAACACTATTGCCACGCCCCTGGTGGTGATAGAGAAGAGGTTGAGGGCTTTTCTGAAAGCTCATTAAACTATCTAACTGGTGCAATGTATTGGGTCCACCTACGTCGACCAATTTAGGCGCTAGAGCGTTTAAAAAGATGAAACAAAAATGTGATTTTTTTTTAAACTACTGTTTATTATGAACACTATTGCCACGCCCCTGGTGGTGATAGAGAAGAGGTTGAGGGCTTTTCTGAAAGCTCATTAAACTATCTAACTGGTGCAATGTATTGGGTCCACCTACGTCGACCAATTTAGGCGCTAGAGCGTTTAAAAAGATGAAACAAAAATGTGATTTTTTTTTAAACTACTGTTTATTATGAACACTATTGCCACGCCCCTGGTGGTGATAGAGAAGAGGTTGAGGGCTTTTCTGAAAGCTCATTAAACTATCTAACTGGTGCAATGTATTGGGTCCACCTACGTCGACCAATTTAGGCGCTAGAGCGTTTAAAAAGATGAAACAAAAATGTGATTTTTTTTTAAACTACTGTTTATTATGAACACTATTGCCACGCCCCTGGTGGTGATAGAGAAGAGGTTGAGGGCTTTTCTGAAAGCTCATTAAACTATCTAACTGGTGCAATGTATTGGGTCCACCTACGTCGACCAATTTAGGCGCTAGAGCGTTTAAAAAGATGAAACAAAAATGTGATTTTTTTTTAAACTACTGTTTATTATGAACACTATTGCCACGCCCCTGGTGGTGATAGAGAAGAGGTTGAGGGCTTTTCTGAAAGCTCATTAAACTATCTAACTGGTGCAATGTATTGGGTCCACCTACGTCGACCAATTTAGGCGCTAGAGCGTTTAAAAAGATGAAACAAAAATGTGATTTTTTTTAAACTACTGTTTATTATGAACACTATTGCCACGCCCCTGGTGGTGATAGAGAAGAGGTTGAGGGCTTTTCTGAAAGCTCATTAAACTATCTAACTGGTGCAATGTATTGGGTCCACCTACGTCGACCAATTTAGGCGCTAGAGCGTTTAAAAAGATGAAACAAAAATGTGATTTTTTTTTAAACTACTGTTTATTATGAACACTATTGCCACGCCCCTGGTGGTGATAGAGAAGAGGTTGAGGGCTTTTCTGAAAGCTCATTAAACTATCTAACTGGTGCAATGTATTGGGTCCACCTACGTCGACCAATTTAGGCGCTAGAGCGTTTAAAAAGATGAAACAAAAATGTGATTTTTTTTTAAACTACTGTTTATTATGAACACTATTGCCACGCCCCTGGTGGTGATAGAGAAGAGGTTGAGGGCTTTTCTGAAAGCTCATTAAACTATCTAACTGGTGCAATGTATTGGGTTCACCTACGTCGACCAATTTAGGCGCTAGAGCGTTTAAAAAGTTGAAACAAAAATGTGATTTTTTTTAAACTACTGTTTATTATGAACACTATTGCCACGCCCCTGGTGGTGATAGAGAAGAGGTTGAGGGCTTTTCTGAAAGCTCATTAAACTATCTAACTGGTGCAATGTATTGGGTCCACCTACGTCGACCAATTTAGGCGCTAGAGCGTTTAAAAAGATGAAACAAAAATGTGATTTTTTTTTAAACTACTGTTTATTATGAACACTATTGCCACGCCCCTGGTGGTGATAGAGAAGAGGTTGAGGGCTTTTCTGAAAGCTCATTAAACTATCTAACTGGTGCAATGTATTGGGTCCACCTACGTCGACCAATTTAGGCGCTAGAGCGTTTAAAAAGATGAAACAAAAATGTGATTTTTTTTTAAACTACTGTTTATTATGAACACTATTGCCACGCCCCTGGTGGTGATAGAGAAGAGGTTGAGGGCTTTTCTGAAAGCTCATTAAACTATCTAACTGGTGCAATGTATTGGGTCCACCTACGTCGACCAATTTAGGCGCTAGAGCGTTTAAAAAGATGAAACAAAAATGTGATTTTTTTTTAAACTACTGTTTATTATGAACACTATTGCCACGCCCCTGGTGGTGATAGAGAAGAGGTTGAGGGCTTTTCTGAAAGCTCATTAAACTATCTAACTGGTGCAATGTATTGGGTCCACCTACGTCGACCAATTTAGGCGCTAGAGCGTTTAAAAAGATGAAACAAAAATGTGATTTTTTTTTAAACTACTGTTTATTATGAACACTATTGCCACGCCCCTGGTGGTGATAGAGAAGAGGTTGAGGGCTTTTCTGAAAGCTCATTAAACTATCTAACTGGTGCAATGTATTGGGTCCACCTACGTCGACCAATTTAGGCGCTAGAGCGTTTAAAAAGATGAAACAAAAATGTGATTTTTTTTTAAACTACTGTTTATTATGAACACTATTGCCACGCCCCTGGTGGTGATAGAGAAGAGGTTGAGGGCTTTTCTGAAAGCTCATTAAACTATCTAACTGGTGCAATGTATTGGGTCCACCTACGTCGACCAATTTAGGCGCTAGAGCGTTTAAAAAGATGAAACAAAAATGTGATTTTTTTTTAAACTACTGTTTATTATGAACACTATTGCCACGCCCCTGGTGGTGATAGAGAAGAGGTTGAGGGCTTTTCTGAAAGCTCATTAAACTATCTAACTGGTGCAATGTATTGGGTCCACCTACGTCGACCAATTTAGGCGCTAGAGCGTTTAAAAAGATGAAACAAAAATGTGATTTTTTTTAAACTACTGTTTATTATGAACACTATTGCCACGCCCCTGGTGGTGATAGAGAAGAGGTTGAGGGCTTTTCTGAAAGCTCATTAAACTATCTAACTGGTGCAATGTATTGGGTCCACCTACGTCGACCAATTTAGGCGCTAGAGCGTTTAAAAAGATGAAACAAAAATGTGATTTTTTTTTAAACTACTGTTTATTATGAACACTATTGCCACGCCCCTGGTGGTGATAGAGAAGAGGTTGAGGGCTTTTCTGAAAGCTCATTAAACTATCTAACTGGTGCAATGTATTGGGTCCACCTACGTCGACCAATTTAGGCGCTAGAGCGTTTAAAAAGATGAAACAAAAATGTGATTTTTTTTTAAACTACTGTTTATTATGAACACTATTGCCACGCCCCTGGTGGTGATAGAGAAGAGGTTGAGGGCTTTTCTGAAAGCTCATTAAACTATCTAACTGGTGCAATGTATTGGGTCCACCTACGTCGACCAATTTAGGCGCTAGAGCGTTTAAAAAGATGAAACAAAAATGTGATTTTTTTTTAAACTACTGTTTATTATGAACACTATTGCCACGCCCCTGGTGGTGATAGAGAAGAGGTTGAGGGCTTTTCTGAAAGCTCATTAAACTATCTAACTGGTGCAATGAATTGGGTCCACCTACGTCGACCAATTTAGGCGCTAGAGCGTTTAAAAAGTTGAAACAAAAATGTGATTTTTTTTTAAACTACTGTTTATTATGAACACTATTGCCACGCCCCTGGTGGTGATAGAGAAGAGGTTGAGGGCTTTTCTGAAAGCTCATTAAACTATCTAACTGGTGCAATGTATTGGGTCCACCTACGTCGACCAATTTAGGCGCTAGAGCGTTTAAAAAGATGAAACAAAAATGTGATTTTTTTTTAAACTACTGTTTATTATGAACACTATTGCCACGCCCCTGGTGGTGATAGAGAAGAGGTTGAGGGCTTTTCTGAAAGCTCATTAAACTATCTAACTGGTGCAATGTATTGGGTCCACCTACGTCGACCAATTTAGGCGCTAGAGCGTTTAAAAAGATGAAACAAAAATGTGATTTTTTTTTAAACTACTGTTTATTATGAACACTATTGCCACGCCCCTGGTGGTGATAGAGAAGAGGTTGAGGGCTTTTCTGAAAGCTCATTAAACTATCTAACTGGTGCAATGTATTGGGTCCACCTACGTCGACCAATTTAGGCGCTAGAGCGTTTAAAAAGATGAAACAAAAATGTGATTTTTTTTTAAACTACTGTTTATTATGAACACTATTGCCACGCCCCTGGTGGTGATAGAGAAGAGGTTGAGGGCTTTTCTGAAAGCTCATTAAACTATCTAACTGGTGCAATGTATTGGGTCCACCTACGTCGACCAATTTAGGCGCTAGAGCGTTTAAAAAGATGAAACAAAAATGTGATTTTTTTTTAAACTACTGTTTATTATGAACACTATTGCCACGCCCCTGGTGGTGATAGAGAAGAGGTTGAGGGCTTTTCTGAAAGCTCATTAAACTATCTAACTGGTGCAATGTATTGGGTCCACCTACGTCGACCAATTTAGGCGCTAGAGCGTTTAAAAAGATGAAACAAAAATGTGATTTTTTTTTAAACTACTGTTTATTATGAACACTATTGCCACGCCCCTGGTGGTGATAGAGAAGAGGTTGAGGGCTTTTCTGAAAGCTCATTAAACTATCTAACTGGTGCAATGTATTGGGTCCACCTACGTCGACCAATTTAGGCGCTAGAGCGTTTAAAAAGATGAAACAAAAATGTGATTTTTTTTAAACTACTGTTTATTATGAACACTATTGCCACGCCCCTGGTGGTGATAGAGAAGAGGTTGAGGGCTTTTCTGAAAGCTCATTAAACTATCTAACTGGTGCAATGAATTGGGTCCACCTAGCCCATTTAGGCGCTAGAGCGTTTAAAAAGATGAAACAAAAATGTGATTTTTTTTTAACTACTTTTTATTATGAACACTATTGCCACGCCCCTGGTGGTGATAGAGAAGAGGTTGAGGGCTTTTCTGAAAGCTCATTAAACTATCTAACTGGTGCAATGTATTGGGTCCACCTACGTCGACCAATTTAGGCGCTAGAGCGTTTAAAAAGATGAAACAAAAATGTGATTTTTTTTTAAACTACTGTTTATTATGAACACTATTGCCACGCCCCTGGTGGTGATAGAGAAGAGGTTGAGGGCTTTTCTGAAAGCTCATTAAACTATCTAACTGGTGCAATGTATTGGGTCCACCTACGTCGACCAATTTAGGCGCTAGAGCGTTTAAAAAGATGAAACAAAAATGTGATTTTTTTTTAAACTACTGTTTATTATGAACACTATTGCCACGCCCCTGGTGGTGATAGAGAAGAGGTTGAGGGCTTTTCTGAAAGCTCATTAAACTATCTAACTGGTGCAATGTATTGGGTCCACCTACGTCGACCAATTTAGGCGCTAGAGCGTTTAAAAAGATGAAACAAAAATGTGATTTTTTTTTAAACTACTGTTTATTATGAACACTATTGCCACGCCCCTGGTGGTGATAGAGAAGAGGTTGAGGGCTTTTCTGAAAGCTCATTAAACTATCTAACTGGTGCAATGTATTGGGTCCACCTACGTCGACCAATTTAGGCGCTAGAGCGTTTAAAAAGATGAAACAAAAATGTGATTTTTTTTTAAACTACTGTTTATTATGAACACTATTGCCACGCCCCTGGTGGTGATAGAGAAGAGGTTGAGGGCTTTTCTGAAAGCTCATTAAACTATCTAACTGGTGCAATGTATTGGGTCCACCTACGTCGACCAATTTAGGCGCTAGAGCGTTTAAAAAGATGAAACAAAAATGTGATTTTTTTTTAAACTACTGTTTATTATGAACACTATTGCCACGCCCCTGGTGGTGATAGAGAAGAGGTTGAGGGCTTTTCTGAAAGCTCATTAAACTATCTAACTGGTGCAATGAATTGGGTCCACGTACGTCGACCAATTTAGGCGCTAGAGCGTTTAAAAAGTTGAAACAAAACTGTGATTTTTTTTAAACTACTGTTTATTATGAACACTATTGCCACGCCCCTGGTGGTGATAGAGAAGAGGTTGAGGGCTTTTCTGAAAGCTCATTAAACTATCTAACTGGTGCAATGTATTGGGTCCACCTACGTCGACCAATTTAGGCGCTAGAGCGTTTAAAAAGATGAAACAAAAATGTGATTTTTTTTTAAACTACTGTTTATTATGAACACTATTGCCACGCCCCTGGTGGTGATAGAGAAGAGGTTGAGGGCTTTTCTGAAAGCTCATTAAACTATCTAACTGGTGCAATGTATTGGGTCCACCTACGTCGACCAATTTAGGCGCTAGAGCGTTTAAAAAGATGAAACAAAAATGTGATTTTTTTTTAAACTACTGTTTATTATGAACACTATTGCCACGCCCCTGGTGGTGATAGAGAAGAGGTTGAGGGCTTTTCTGAAAGCTCATTAAACTATCTAACTGGTGCAATGTATTGGGTCCACCTACGTCGACCAATTTAGGCGCTAGAGCGTTTAAAAAGATGAAACAAAAATGTGATTTTTTTTTAAACTACTGTTTATTATGAACACTATTGCCACGCCCCTGGTGGTGATAGAGAAGAGGTTGAGGGCTTTTCTGAAAGCTCATTAAACTATCTAACTGGTGCAATGTATTGGGTCCACCTACGTCGACCAATTTAGGCGCTAGAGCGTTTAAAAAGTTGAAACAAAAATGTGATTTTTTTTTAAACTACTGTTTATTATGAACACTATTGCCACGCCCCTGGTGGTGATAGAGAAGAGGTTGAGGGCTTTTCTGAAAGCTCATTAAACTATCTAACTGGTGCAATGTATTGGGTTCACCTACGTCGACCAATTTAGGCGCTAGAGCGTTTAAAAAGATGAAACAAAACTGTGATTTTTTTTAAACTACTGTTTATTATGAACACTATTGCCACGCCCCTGGTGGTGATAGAGAAGAGGTTGAGGGCTTTTTTGAAAGCTCATTAAACTATCTAACTGGTGCAATGTATTGGGTCCACCTACGTCGACCAATTTAGGCGCTAGAGCGTTTAAAAAGATGAAACAAAAATGTGATTTTTTTGTAAACTACTGTTTATTATGAACACTATTGCCACGCCCCTGGTGGTGATAGAGAAGAGGTTGAGGGCTTTTCTGAAAGCTCATTAAACTATCTAACTGGTGCAATGTATTGGGTCCACCTACGTCGACCAATTTAGGCGCTAGAGCGTTTAAAAAGTTGAAACAAAACTGTGATTTTTTTTAAACTACTGTTTATTATGAACACTATTGCCACGCCCCTGGTGGTGATAGAGAAGAGGTTGAGGGCTTTTCTGAAAGCTCATTAAACTATCTAACTGGTGCAATGTATTGGGTCCACCTACGTCGACCAATTTAGGCGCTAGAGCGTTTAAAAAGATGAAACAAAAATGTGATTTTTTTTAAACTACTGTTTATTATGAACACTATTGCCACGCCCCTGGTGGTGATAGAGAAGAGGTTGAGGGCTTTTCTGAAAGCTCATTAAACTATCTAACTGGTGCAATGTATTGGGTCCACCTACGTCGACCAATTTAGGCGCTAGAGCGTTTAAAAAGATGAAACAAAAATGTGATTTTTTTTTAAACTACTGTTTATTATGAACACTATTGCCACGCCCCTGGTGGTGATAGAGAAGAGGTTGAGGGCTTTTCTGAAAGCTCATTAAACTATCTAACTGGTGCAATGTATTGGGTCCACCTACGTCGACCAATTTAGGCGCTAGAGCGTTTAAAAAGATGAAACAAAAATGTGATTTTTTTTAAACTACTGTTTATTATGAACACTATTGCCACGCCCCTGGTGGTGATAGAGAAGAGGTTGAGGGCTTTTCTGAAAGCTCATTAAACTATCTAACTGGTGCAATGTATTGGGTCCACCTACGTCGACCAATTTAGGCGCTAGAGCGTTTAAAAAGATGAAACAAAAATGTGATTTTTTTTTAAACTACTGTTTATTATGAACACTATTGCCACGCCCCTGGTGGTGATAGAGAAGAGGTTGAGGGCTTTTCTGAAAGCTCATTAAACTATCTAACTGGTGCAATGTATTGGGTCCACCTACGTCGACCAATTTAGGCGCTAGAGCGTTTAAAAAGATGAAACAAAAATGTGATTTTTTTTTAAACTACTGTTTATTATGAACACTATTGCCACGCCCCTGGTGGTGATAGAGAAGAGGTTGAGGGCTTTTCTGAAAGCTCATTAAACTATCTAACTGGTGCAATGTATTGGGTCCACCTACGTCGACCAATTTAGGCGCTAGAGCGTTTAAAAAGATGAAACAAAAATGTGATTTTTTTTTAAACTACTGTTTATTATGAACACTATTGCCACGCCCCTGGTGGTGATAGAGAAGAGGTTGAGGGCTTTTCTGAAAGCTCATTAAACTATCTAACTGGTGCAATGTATTGGGTCCACCTACGTCGACCAATTTAGGCGCTAGAGCGTTTAAAAAGATGAAACAAAAATGTGATTTTTTTTTAAACTACTGTTTATTATGAACACTATTGCCACGCCCCTGGTGGTGATAGAGAAGAGGTTGAGGGCTTTTCTGAAAGCTCATTAAACTATCTAACTGGTGCAATGTATTGGGTCCACCTACGTCGACCAATTTAGGCGCTAGAGCGTTTAAAAAGATGAAACAAAAATGTGATTTTTTTTTAAACTACTGTTTATTATGAACACTATTGCCACGCCCCTGGTGGTGATAGAGAAGAGGTTGAGGGCTTTTCTGAAAGCTCATTAAACTATCTAACTGGTGCAATGTATTGGGTCCACCTACGTCGACCAATTTAGGCGCTAGAGCGTTTAAAAAGATGAAACAAAAATGTGATTTTTTTTTAAACTACTGTTTATTATGAACACTATTGCCACGCCCCTGGTGGTGATAGAGAAGAGGTTGAGGGCTTTTCTGAAAGCTCATTAAACTATCTAACTGGTGCAATGTATTGGGTCCACCTACGTCGACCAATTTAGGCGCTAGAGCGTTTAAAAAGATGAAACAAAAATGTGATTTTTTTTAAACTACTGTTTATTATGAACACTATTGCCACGCCCCTGGTGGTGATAGAGAAGAGGTTGAGGGCTTTTCTGAAAGCTCATTAAACTATCTAACTGGTGCAATGTATTGGGTCCACCTACGTCGACCAATTTAGGCGCTAGAGCGTTTAAAAAGATGAAACAAAAATGTGATTTTTTTTTAAACTACTGTTTATTATGAACACTATTGCCACGCCCCTGGTGGTGATAGAGAAGAGGTTGAGGGCTTTTCTGAAAGCTCATTAAACTATCTAACTGGTGCAATGTATTGGGTCCACCTACGTCGACCAATTTAGGCGCTAGAGCGTTTAAAAAGATGAAACAAAAATGTGATTTTTTTTTAAACTACTGTTTATTATGAACACTATTGCCACGCCCCTGGTGGTGATAGAGAAGAGGTTGAGGGCTTTTCTGAAAGCTCATTAAACTATCTAACTGGTGCAATGTATTGGGTCCACCTACGTCGACCAATTTAGGCGCTAGAGCGTTTAAAAAGATGAAACAAAAATGTGATTTTTTTTTAAACTACTGTTTATTATGAACACTATTGCCACGCCCCTGGTGGTGATAGAGAAGAGGTTGAGGGCTTTTCTGAAAGCTCATTAAACTATCTAACTGGTGCAATGTATTGGGTCCACCTACGTCGACCAATTTAGGCGCTAGAGCGTTTAAAAAGATGAAACAAAAATGTGATTTTTTTTTAAACTACTGTTTATTATGAACACTATTGCCACGCCCCTGGTGGTGATAGAGAAGAGGTTGAGGGCTTTTCTGAAAGCTCATTAAACTATCTAACTGGTGCAATGTATTGGGTCCACCTACGTCGACCAATTTAGGCGCTAGAGCGTTTAAAAAGATGAAACAAAAATGTGATTTTTTTTTAAACTACTGTTTATTATGAACACTATTGCCACGCCCCTGGTGGTGATAGAGAAGAGGTTGAGGGCTTTTCTGAAAGCTCATTAAACTATCTAACTGGTGCAATGTATTGGGTCCACCTACGTCGACCAATTTAGGCGCTAGAGCGTTTAAAAAGATGAAACAAAAATGTGATTTTTTTTAAACTACTGTTTATTATGAACACTATTGCCACGCCCCTGGTGGTGATAGAGAAGAGGTTGAGGGCTTTTCTGAAAGCTCATTAAACTATCTAACTGGTGCAATGTATTGGGTCCACCTACGTCGACCAATTTAGGCGCTAGAGCGTTTAAAAAGATGAAACAAAAATGTGATTTTTTTTTAAACTACTGTTTATTATGAACACTATTGCCACGCCCCTGGTGGTGATAGAGAAGAGGTTGAGGGCTTTTCTGAAAGCTCATTAAACTATCTAACTGGTGCAATGTATTGGGTCCACCTACGTCGACCAATTTAGGCGCTAGAGCGTTTAAAAAGATGAAACAAAAATGTGATTTTTTTTTAAACTACTGTTTATTATGAACACTATTGCCACGCCCCTGGTGGTGATAGAGAAGAGGTTGAGGGCTTTTCTGAAAGCTCATTAAACTATCTAACTGGTGCAATGTATTGGGTCCACCTACGTCGACCAATTTAGGCGCTAGAGCGTTTAAAAAGTTGAAACAAAAATGTGATTTTTTTTTAAACTACTGTTTATTATGAACACTATTGCCACGCCCCTGGTGGTGATAGAGAAGAGGTTGAGGGCTTTTCTGAAAGCTCATTAAACTATCTAACTGGTGCAATGTATTGGGTCCACCTACGTCGACCAATTTAGGCGCTAGAGCGTTTAAAAAGATGAAACAAAAATGTGATTTTTTTTTAAACTACTGTTTATTATGAACACTATTGCCACGCCCCTGGTGGTGATAGAGAAGAGGTTGAGGGCTTTTCTGAAAGCTCATTAAACTATCTAACTGGTGCAATGTATTGGGTCCACCTACGTCGACCAATTTAGGCGCTAGAGCGTTTAAAAAGATGAAACAAAAATGTGATTTTTTTTTAAACTACTGTTTATTATGAACACTATTGCCACGCCCCTGGTGGTGATAGAGAAGAGGTTGAGGGCTTTTCTGAAAGCTCATTAAACTATCTAACTGGTGCAATGTATTGGGTCCACCTACGTCGACCAATTTAGGCGCTAGAGCGTTTAAAAAGATGAAACAAAAATGTGATTTTTTTTTAAACTACTGTTTATTATGAACACTATTGCCACGCCCCTGGTGGTGATAGAGAAGAGGTTGAGGGCTTTTCTGAAAGCTCATTAAACTATCTAACTGGTGCAATGTATTGGGTCCACCTACGTCGACCAATTTAGGCGCTAGAGCGTTTAAAAAGATGAAACAAAAATGTGATTTTTTTTAAACTACTGTTTATTATGAACACTATTGCCACGCCCCTGGTGGTGATAGAGAAGAGGTTGAGGGCTTTTCTGAAAGCTCATTAAACTATCTAACTGGTGCAATGTATTGGGTCCACCTACGTCGACCAATTTAGGCGCTAGAGCGTTTAAAAAGTTGAAACAAAAATGTGATTTTTTTTTAAACTACTGTTTATTATGAACACTATTGCCACGCCCCTGGTGGTGATAGAGAAGAGGTTGAGGGCTTTTCTGAAAGCTCATTAAACTATCTAACTGGTGCAATGTATTGGGTCCACCTACGTCGACCAATTTAGGCGCTAGAGCGTTTAAAAAGATGAAACAAAAATGTGATTTTTTTTTAAACTACTGTTTATTATGAACACTATTGCCACGCCCCTGGTGGTGATAGAGAAGAGGTTGAGGGCTTTTCTGAAAGCTCATTAAACTATCTAACTGGTGCAATGTATTGGGTCCACCTACGTCGACCAATTTAGGCGCTAGAGCGTTTAAAAAGATGAAACAAAAATGTGATTTTTTTTTAAACTACTGTTTATTATGAACACTATTGCCACGCCCCTGGTGGTGATAGAGAAGAGGTTGAGGGCTTTTCTGAAAGCTCATTAAACTATCTAACTGGTGCAATGTATTGGGTCCACCTACGTCGACCAATTTAGGCGCTAGAGCGTTTAAAAAGATGAAACAAAAATGTGATTTTTTTTTAAACTACTGTTTATTATGAACACTATTGCCACGCCCCTGGTGGTGATAGAGAAGAGGTTGAGGGCTTTTCTGAAAGCTCATTAAACTATCTAACTGGTGCAATGTATTGGGTCCACCTACGTCGACCAATTTAGGCGCTAGAGCGTTTAAAAAGATGAAACAAAAATGTGATTTTTTTTTAAACTACTGTTTATTATGAACACTATTGCCACGCCCCTGGTGGTGATAGAGAAGAGGTTGAGGGCTTTTCTGAAAGCTCATTAAACTATCTAACTGGTGCATTGTATTGGGTCCACCTATGTCGGCCAATTTAGCCGCTAGAGCGTTTAAAAAGTTGAAACAAAAATGTGATTTTTTTTTAAACTACTGTTTATTATGAACACTATTGCCACGCCCCTGGTGGTGATAGAGAAGAGGTTGAGGGCTTTTCTGAAAGCTCATTAAACTATCTAACTGGTGCAATGTATTGGGTCCACCTACGTCGACCAATTTAGGCGCTAGAGCGTTTAAAAAGATGAAACAAAAATGTGATTTTTTTTTAATTTACTGTTTATTATGAACACTATTGCCACGCCCCTGGTGGTGATAGAGAAGAGGTTGAGGGCTTTTCTGAAAGCTCATTAAACTATCTAACTGGTGCAATGTATTGGGTCCACCTACGTCGACCAATTTAGGCGCTAGAGCGTTTAAAAGGTTGAAACAAAAATGTGATTTTTTTTTAAACTACTGTTTATTATGAACACTATTGCCACGCCCCTGGTGGTGATAGAGAAGAGGTTGAGGGCTTTTCTGAAAGCTCATTAAACTATCTAACTGGTGCAATGTATTGGGTTCACCTACGTCGACCAATTTAGGCGCTAGAGCGTTTAAAAAGTTGAAACAAAAATGTGATTTTTTTGTAAACTACTGTTTATTATGAACACTATTGCCACGCCCCTGGTGGTGATAGAGAAGAGGTTGAGGGCTTTTCTGAAAGCTCATTAAACTATCTAACTGGTGCAATGTATTGGGTCCACCTACGTCGACCAATTTAGGCGCTAGAGCGTTTAAAAAGATGAAACAAAAATGTGACTTTTTTGTAAACTACTGTTTATTATGAACACTATTGCCACGCCCCTGGTGGTGATAGAGAAGAGGTTGAGGGCTTTTCTGAAAGCTCATTAAACTATCTAACTGGTGCAATGTATTGGGTCCACCTACGTCGACCAATTTAGGCGCTAGAGCGTTTAAAAAGATGAAACAAAAATGTGATTTTTTTTTAAACTACTGTTTATTATGAACACTATTGCCACGCCCCTGGTGGTGATAGAGAAGAGGTTGAGGGCTTTTCTGAAAGCTCATTAAACTATCTAACTGGTGCAATGTATTGGGTCCACCTACGTCGACCAATTTAGGCGCTAGAGCGTTTAAAAAGATGAAACAAAAATGTGATTTTTTTTTAAACTACTGTTTATTATGAACACTATTGCCACGCCCCTGGTGGTGATAGAGAAGAGGTTGAGGGCTTTTCTGAAAGCTCATTAAACTATCTAACTGGTGCAATGTATTGGGTCCACCTACGTCGACCAATTTAGGCGCTAGAGCGTTTAAAAAGATGAAACAAAAATGTGATTTTTTTTTAAACTACTGTTTATTATGAACACTATTGCCACGCCCCTGGTGGTGATAGAGAAGAGGTTGAGGGCTTTTCTGAAAGCTCATTAAACTATCTAACTGGTGCAATGTATTGGGTCCACCTACGTCGACCAATTTAGGCGCTAGAGCGTTTAAAAAGATGAAACAAAAATGTGATTTTTTTTAAACTACTGTTTATTATGAACACTATTGCCACGCCCCTGGTGGTGATAGAGAAGAGGTTGAGGGCTTTTCTGAAAGCTCATTAAACTATCTAACTGGTGCAATGTATTGGGTCCACCTACGTCGACCAATTTAGGCGCTAGAGCGTTTAAAAAGATGAAACAAAAATGTGATTTTTTTTAAACTACTGTTTATTATGAACACTATTGCCACGCCCCTGGTGGTGATAGAGAAGAGGTTGAGGGCTTTTCTGAAAGCTCATTAAACTATCTAACTGGTGCAATGTATTGGGTTCACCTACGTCGACCAATTTAGGCGCTAGAGCGTTTAAAAAGATGAAACAAAACTGTGATTTTTTTTAAACTACTGTTTATTATGAACACTATTGCCACGCCCCTGGTGGTGATAGAGAAGAGGTTGAGGGCTTTTCTGAAAGCTCATTAAACTATCTAACTGGTGCAATGTATTGGGTCCACCTACGTCGACCAATTTAGGCGCTAGAGCGTTTAAAAAGATGAAACAAAAATGTGATTTTTTTTTAAACTACTGTTTATTATGAACACTATTGCCACGCCCCTGGTGGTGATAGAGAAGAGGTTGAGGGCTTTTCTGAAAGCTCATTAAACTATCTAACTGGTGCAATGTATTGGGTCCACCTACGTCGACCAATTTAGGCGCTAGAGCGTTTAAAAAGATGAAACAAAAATGTGATTTTTTTTAAACTACTGTTTATTATGAACACTATTGCCACGCCCCTGGTGGTGATAGAGAAGAGGTTGAGGGCTTTTCTGAAAGCTCATTAAACTATCTAACTGGTGCAATGTATTGGGTCCACCTACGTCGACCAATTTAGGCGCTAGAGCGTTTAAAAAGTTGAAACAAAAATGTGATTTTTTTTTAAACTACTGTTTATTATGAACACTATTGCCACGCCCCTGGTGGTGATAGAGAAGAGGTTGAGGGCTTTTCTGAAAGCTCATTAAACTATCTAACTGGTGCAATGTATTGGGTCCACCTACGTCGACCAATTTAGGCGCTAGAGCGTTTAAAAAGATGAAACAAAAATGTGATTTTTTTTAAACTACTGTTTATTATGAACACTATTGCCACGCCCCTGGTGGTGATAGAGAAGAGGTTGAGGGCTTTTCTGAAAGCTCATTAAACTATCTAACTGGTGCATTGTATTGGGTCCACCTATGTCGGCCAATTTAGCCGCTAGAGCGTTTAAAAAGTTGAAACAAAAATGTGATTTTTTTTTAAACTACTGTTTATTATGAACACTATTGCCACGCCCCTGGTGGTGATAGAGAAGAGGTTGAGGGCTTTTCTGAAAGCTCATTAAACTATCTAACTGGTGCAATGTATTGGGTCCACCTACGTCGACCAATTTAGGCGCTAGAGCGTTTAAAAAGTTGAAACAAAAATGTGATTTTTTTTTAAACTACTGTTTATTATGAACACTATTGCCACGCCCCTGGTGGTGATAGAGAAGAGGTTGAGGGCTTTTCTGAAAGCTCATTAAACTATCTAACTGGTGCAATGTATTGGGTCCACCTACGTCGACCAATTTAGGCGCTAGAGCGTTTAAAAAGATGAAACAAAAATGTGACTTTTTTGTAAACTACTGTTTATTATGAACACTATTGCCACGCCCCTGGTGGTGATAGAGAAGAGGTTGAGGGCTTTTCTGAAAGCTCATTAAACTATCTAACTGGTGCAATGTATTGGGTCCACCTACGTCGACCAATTTAGGCGCTAGAGCGTTTAAAAAGATGAAACAAAAATGTGATTTTTTTTTAAACTACTGTTTATTATGAACACTATTGCCACGCCCCTGGTGGTGATAGAGAAGAGGTTGAGGGCTTTTCTGAAAGCTCATTAAACTATCTAACTGGTGCAATGTATTGGGTCCACCTACGTCGACCAATTTAGGCGCTAGAGCGTTTAAAAAGATGAAACAAAAATGTGATTTTTTTTTAAACTACTGTTTATTATGAACACTATTGCCACGCCCCTGGTGGTGATAGAGAAGAGGTTGAGGGCTTTTCTGAAAGCTCATTAAACTATCTAACTGGTGCAATGTATTGGGTCCACCTACGTCGACCAGT